>NW_026076033.1:0-1241 GCF_014885135.2 Alexandromys fortis
CTCCCTTCCAAAGAAAGCCCAGGACCAGATTGTTTCAATGCAGAATTCTACCAGAACTTCCAAGAAGAGCTAATACCTATACTCCTTAAGGTATTTCACAATATAGAAACAGAAGAGTCATTGCCAATTTCCTTTTATGAAGCTACAGTCACCCTGATATCAAAACCTCACAAAGACTTAACCAAGAAAGAGAATTACAGGCAATCTCACTCATGAGAATCGACACAAAAATTCTCACTAAAATAATGGCAAACTGAATCCAAGAACACATTAGAAAAATTATCAATTATGATCAAGAAGGCTTCATCCCAGAGATGCAGGGCTGGATCAACATATGAAAATCTATCAATGTAATCCATCATATAAATAAACTGAAAAAAAATATGATCATTTCACTAGATGCTGAAAAAGCATAGGACAAAAATAAACAACCCTTTATGATAAAATTCTTAGAGAGATTATGGATACAAAGGTCATACCTAAATATAATAAAAGCTATTTACAGCAAGCCGACAGCAAACATTAAATTAAATGGAGAAAATCTCAAAGCTATCCCACTAAAATCAGGAACACAACAAGGCTGTCCACGCTCTCCATACCTTTTCAATATAGTGCTTGAAGTTCTAGCAATAGCAATAAGACAACATAATGGGATCAAGGGGATGCATATTGGAAAGGAAGAAGTTAAACTTTTGGTATTTGCACATGATTTTACAGTATACATAAGCGACCCTAAAAACTCTACCAAAGAACTCCTACAGCTGATAAACACCTTTAGTAATGTGGCAGAATACAAGATCAACCCCAAGAAATCAGTTGCCTTCCTATACACTAGGGATAAGGAAGGGAAATCAGAGAAGCATCACCATTCACGATAGCCAAAAATAAGCATAAAATATCTTGGGGTAACTCTGAACAAGGAAGTGAAAGATCTATTTGACAAGAAATTTGTCTTTGAGGAAAGAAATTGAAGAGGAAACCAGAAAATGGAAGGATCTTCCTTGATCTTGGATTGGGAGGATCAACATAGTAAAAATGGCAATTCTACCAAAAGCAATCTATAGATTCAATGCAATCCCCATCAAAAAACCCATCAAAATTCTTCACAGATCTTGAGAAGACAATAATCAACTTTATATGGAAAAAAAAAAAAAAACAGGATAGCCCAAACAATCTTATATAATAAAGAATCATCTGGAGGCATTACTATCCCTGACTTCAAACTCTATTACAGAGCTACA
>NW_026076034.1:0-1333 GCF_014885135.2 Alexandromys fortis
GATCCTGCAGATTGACCTCCCCGCCGCTCTCACGCAACTACGGAAGGCCACAAGCACACTGAGAACACGATGATGAGATCACAGCTAATTTCCCAGCAGGTGGAAGGAAGTTCACAGACACAGAATCTGAAAACAACAAACACACAGAACAACCTGTTTCTTGAATTGGTCTTCGCATGACTAATCATAAAAACCGGGCCCATTTTCTTCCATACAAACTATCAGAAGCTGTCTGAGAATGCTGAAAATCTCACACACTAGAGACGGGCTGTGTGAGTCTGGATTCCCAACATAAACTAATCATGCCACCACCCAGGGGCAAAGTGATAACTGCCCTTCTCGACCTGGCTAGGTTTGGAACTGCCTGGGAGATCCACTGTGGGCATGTCTCAGAGGGTGTTTCCAGGAAGTTCTAGCTGAAGAGGGAAGCCACCTTGAGCCCAGGAGGACAGGGTTCATCTGACACCTAAAGGTCACACTCGATCACGACAGGAAGACAAGTAGGAACTCAGGGCAGGAACCTAGAGGCTGGAACTGAAGCAGAGCCCACAGTGGAACGCTGCGCACTGGCTAGCTTCCCCTGGGTTGCTCAGCTGCTTTTCTTACACAACCCAGGCCCACCTGCCCAGGGAGGGCACCGCCTACAGTGGCTGGGCCTTCCTACATCAATTAACGACTAAGAAAATGCCCCAGAGACCAACCCAATGGGAGCAGTTCCTCAGCTGAGGCTCCCCCTTCCCAGAGGACTCCAGCTACGTAAACTGACAATAAGCCAGCACAGTGGGTCACACCATCCCACAAGCTGGAGTCACAGAGTACGTGAAAAAGGAAGCCGGAGATGGCAGCTGAACACCAGCATTCAAGTCTGTTTCCTAATAGCAAATACCAGGCGCCTACCTTCCCTCTGTCCATTCAAACAATGAACCAAGTAGACACCTCTTTGCTCAAACTGCGCTGTGGGGGCTCTGTCATCACAAGGAGAAAAGTAGCTACCAGCCCTGCTGTGGTTCGGGCCCCTCCAGCTACAAAATAACAGTGAGAGCAAAGCTGGCTATGAGTGTTGATTAAGCTGGGCAGCAGGTGCAAACTACAGAGAAACTTCTGCAACTCAGTCATCTGATAAGGACATTCAAGATATGTAAAGAATTCCACAACTCAACAGGGATAATAAATAAATGAATAAGTAAGCAAGCAGGAGAGCAGATAGATAGATAAATAAATAAATAAATAAATAAATAAATAAATAAATAAATAAATAAATAAATAGCGAGCAAACAGATGAACTGGTGTTTCTCCACTGAAGACCTACAAATAGCCAACCCATACACGAAAG
>NW_026076035.1:0-1229 GCF_014885135.2 Alexandromys fortis
CTCTAAAAGAAAGTCAGCCATACTTAACTGTGACTATTTTTGGAAATGTAAATATAATGTTATTTTACCTCGTTATAAACTGATAATTATCAATTTCTCTGGTTTGTTTATTTAACTAAGTACCTATCTGCATGAAAATGGCATAAAAGTAAATTTAAGAGTGATTTTATTGCCTGTCATTACCTTTTTTTAATGAATGGACTTTGAAATTGAAGTACAATATCCTAAAAATATGTTTTCAGAAGATCTCATTTATTTTCCCTTCCCAGGGTAATCTGCATGTCTCTGTTAGGGTCTTCTTTGTTACCTACCTTCTCTGGAGCTGTGGATTGTGGTCTGGCTATCCTTTGCTTTACATCTAGTATTTTGAAGTGATGGGGGTTGGGTTAGGGGATTAGGGTTGAGGGTGTTGGTCCTGCCTCAACTTAATGTGCCAGACCTTGTTGGCTCCCCTTGGGAAGCCTTACCCTTTCTGAGGAGAGGATGGGGGTGGGTTGGAGGGAGGGCGGGAATGAGAAGATGGGAAGAAGGGAGAACTCTGGCTGTATGTAAAATGAATAAAAAATAAATATGTACAAATAAAAATTATATATTATTTTATTTCAAAAAATAAAAAAATACTCAATCCTCATCTAAACTACAGATATCTCGATTCTTATTAAGTCCCTCAAAATGGAAAAAAAATACCAAATATCTTATCACTTTGTGATATTCATTTTTAAAATTGTAATATTCATACTACTTTAAATTTTCTTTGGTTGTTCGGTATGTGCTATTTTATACATAATAAAATAAAGACATACACACCATCATATACTCCAACACATTTTAATTATATAAATCTATTCAGTATAAGAAGCTCAATCATTAAAAAAAATTCATAGATGACTTTTGCAGCTACATTTACAAAACCTGTATTACAATGTCTGAGAGTCAAATCTCAGAAATGGAGGATGTGGTCTTTCAATGTGAGAAGCTCGCTGGGAGTAAAGGACTTTTATCACTCACGTTATGTGTACCTAGAAGTGTCTAATTGGGAAAAGTTATGGCTTTCTAAAATGGTAAGTTATGGACGGAAAATGCCATATGGAATGTTACATGTACTGTATTCACACAACACATCAAATTGGGAATGAAAAGAGATGAGGATAATAAGAGAAAGAGAGAGAGAGAGAGAGAGAGAGAGAGAGAGAGAGAGAGAGAGAGAGAGAGGGGGAGGGAGGGAGGGG
>NW_026076036.1:0-1285 GCF_014885135.2 Alexandromys fortis
TGTAGACCAGGCTGGTCTCGAACTCACAGAGATCCACCTGCCTCTGCCTCCCGAGTGCTGGGATTAAAGGCGTGCGCCACCATCGCCCGGCTTTTTTTTTTTTTTAAAAAAGATTTATTTACTTATAAAACTGTTTCTATAATTGTCTATACCCATTTTCTTTTTGTTTCTAAAGTCTATCAATGTTTTTTAAACACACTGTGACCCATTGGGAGGTTTATTTTTATCTGAATTTGTCTTTATTGGATATCTATAATCCTTTTTAAATCACTGTTGTGAACTGTTAAGTAGGCATGGCTAGGACCAGAGCAGCCACTTTGGCTGTCAGTTCCACCCTGTTTAGCTTTCCAACATGGCAGAGGTCCATTTACCACCCACCAGCTCTGGGAGCCATGTTTACCACCCCAATTCTAAAAAGCAGTTGGCCCACGTTGCCTGCAAACCCCATTCAAGTGCTCCACAGAAGAACCTCTAAAAAGATCCCTCCATTCTACCAGCATGAACCAGGAAGTTTTTTTTTTTTAAATTTATTTATTTATTGTGTATACAATATTCTGCCTCCATGTATGCCCACACACCAGAAGAGGGCACCAGACCTCATTACAGATGGTTGTGAGCCACCATGTGGTTGCTGGGAATTGAACTCAGGACCTTTGGAAGAGCAGTCAGTACTTTTTTTTTTTTTTTTTTTTTTTTTTTTTTTTTTTTGGTTTTTCGAGACAGGGTTTCTCTGTGGTTTTGGAGCCTGTCCTGAAACTAGCTCTTGTAGACCAGGCTAAAATCAATTCTTTTTAAATAAAAACAAGCATTATAGACAATCATTTTAGGAATTTGAGCATTGTTTTCTCCAAACTGCTTTCTAATATTTGTTGGGTGAAGTTTTTTAGGGGGTCATGAAGACAGGGGTCTTGGCCCATCAAATCACACTAGCCTGGAAAGAATCCACAGGTTCCCATCCTCTGTGAAAACAAACATTAAATCTCTTTTCCAAAGTCATATACCCTTAGACTCAAATTTGAAGTCAAGATACCCTTAAAATATATATGTTGGTTTAGAAGTCCCCAAAATCAAATGTCTCTCTGCAGTTAGCTCATTAACAGCCAAAAATTTAAAAGAACACAATAGTGATGTGGAAAGGTCACAATAGTATACAAAATTCAGATTCTCTGTGTATGTTCCATCTTTATATGGCTTTTTAATATAACTTTTACTATCTCTTTAAATACTTTGTTTTATAAAACTGTTTTTTTTTTTTTTTTTTTTTTGGTTTTTCGAGACAGGGTTT
>NW_026076037.1:0-1239 GCF_014885135.2 Alexandromys fortis
TATAGATTCAATGCAATCCGCATCAAAATCCCATCAAAATTCTTCATAGATCTGGAGAAGACAATAATCAATATTATATGGAAAAACAAAAAACCCAGGATAGCCAAAACAATTTTATACGATAAAGAATCATCTGGAGGCATTACCATCCCTGACTTCAAACTCTACTACAGAGCTACAGTATTGAAAACAACCTGGTATTGGCATAAAAACAGAGAAGTTGACCAATGGAATCGAATAGAAGACACTGACATTAACCCACAAACCTATGAACACCTGATTTTCGATAAAGGAGCTAAAAGTATACAATGGAAAAAAGAGAGCATCTTCAACAAATTGTGCTGGCAAAACTGGATGTCAACCTTAGAAGAATGAAAATAGATCCATATCTATCCCCATGCACAAAACTCAAGTCCAAATGGATTAAAGACCTCAATATCAGTCCGAACACAATGAACCTGATAGAAGAGAAAGTGTGAAGTACTCCACAACACATGGGCACAGGAGACCACTTCCTACATATAACCCCGGCAACACAGACATTAAGGGCCTCATTGAATAAATGGGACCTCCTGAGACTGAGAAGCTTCTGTAAAGCAAAGGACACTGTCACTAAAACACAAAGGCAACCCACTGACTGGGAGAAGATCTTCACCAAACCTGCAACTGACAAAGGTCTGATTTCCAAAATATATAAAGAACTCAAGAAACTAGACCGTAAAAGGCTAATCAACCCAATTATAAAATGGGGCACTAAGCTGAACACAGACTTCTCAACAGAAGAAGTTCAAATGGCCATAAGACACTTAAGGACATGCTCAACTTCCTTAGCGATCAGGGAAAAGCAAATCAAGACAACTTTAATATACCATCTTACACCTGTCAGAATGGCTAAAATCAAAAACATCAATGATAACCTTTGCTGGAGAGGTTGTGGAGAAAGGGGTACACTCATCCATTGCTGGTGGGAATGCAAACTTGTGCAACCACTCTGGAAAGCAGTGTGGCAGTTTCTCAGAAAATTCAGGATCAACCTACCTTTGGACCCAGCAATACCACTCTTGGGAATATACCCAAGAGAGGCCTTATCATAAAACAAAAGTATATGCTCTACTATGTTCATAGCAGCATTGTTTGTAATAGCCAGACCCTGGAAACAACCTAGATGCCCTTCAATGGAAGAATGGATGAAGAAAGTATGGAATATATACATATTAAAGTACTACTCAGCAGTAAAAA
>NW_026076038.1:0-1333 GCF_014885135.2 Alexandromys fortis
CACGGGAATCATTCCTGTCGTGTTCCTGTCACCCTGGTTACACAATGACAGCAAGAAGGGCAGCCTGTGTTCTTAGCGTGATGGAGTCCCTGTTGCCATAAATCAGACCAAGCTGCACAACGCGAGCAGCCTTGGAACCCCTGTTTGCCACTGTCCCCAGCCGTCCCCTGCTCCCTGGCTCTCCTGGGGTCAGCTGACTTTGAAAACTCTGCTGACTTTCCAGAGATTCGCTGTCTTCCACTTGCAGATGAATGGTTGGTGTGACGGGTTGGTGTAACCACAGTAGGAAAGTTAAAGCAGGCCACCATTTGAGTGACCAAATGGGAGATTATGTCACAGGTGCAGTGACAGTGCATTGCTCCTTCAGCAGTCCCTCTGTGTCCTTTGTTGAGAAGGAAGACAAATGCATAAGCTGTGCTCTGTGTGACACAGGTACCCAGCATGGAAAAGAGCCGTTTAGGGACAGAAAAACAAATAGGTCCTTGTATGTGTCTCTCCGAGGGTAGAGTAATGAAGCCTATTAGAGGAGGTGTAAATAATTTTGAGGTTGTTTTTATTTGAGGTTGAATATTTATTTAGGGGGCTATGAGGGGGAAAGGGAGAAGGGGGAAAGAGAGAGAGGAGGAGGAGGAGGAGGAGGAGGAGGAGGAGGAGGAGAAAGAGACAGAGAAGGGGAAGCAGAGAAGTGGGAAGAGGGGCAGAAGTGAAGCTGCCTCTCTGAGAGGAAGATGGAAAAGAGCTAATTTTGAGGTTATTAGCTGCCTTTCACTTTACTGTTTTGAAAAACATTTTGTTCACTTTTACTTTCCGTATCTGTGTTTTTGCCTTGTGTGAACTATGTCCATGCCTGCTGCCTGTAGAGCGCTGAAGAACCTGTTGGATCCCTTGGAACTGAAGTTATGGGTGTTAATGAGCTCCTATATGATGCTGCGGGCTCAACCTTTGTCCTTGGCAAGAGCAGCAAGTGCTCTTAACCCCTTAGCCATCTCTCTTGCCCCAAATGCTATACGGTTTTATCATGACAGTATTTCTTTCTTTTCTTTTGTTTTTTTATTTCTTTTTGTTTTGTTTTGTTTTGTTTGTTTGTTTTGAGACAGGGTTTCTTTGTGTAGCCTTGGCTGTTCTGGAACTCATTCTGTAGACCTTGCTGTCCTGTAACTCACAGAGATCTGCTGCTTTTACCTCCTGAGTGCTGGGATTGAAAGCTTATGCCTCCATTGCCCAGTTGTGATGGTATTTCTTTAAGTATAGGAGCCTTAAAAGCCTGCAGACTTGGCTGAGCGGTGGTGGCGCAGGCCTTTAATCCCAGCACTCAGGAGGCAGAGACAGGTGG
>NW_026076039.1:0-1238 GCF_014885135.2 Alexandromys fortis
GGTGGGGGAGGGGGATGGAAAGGGGAGGCGGTGGCGGGGAAGAGACAGAAATCTTTATTAAATAAATTAATTAATTAAAAAAACAAACACAAAAAATTCAATTATTTCCTCCACAATATATCAATAAAAGGACGATCCACTCTTCTGAGTCCCTGGTCTTCTTTCAACACACAACACGGCATGATTGAAGGCATTTGTGAGAACAGTTCGATTCGAAAGGAGCTTTTTCATGAGAAAATCTCAATGATGTCTCTAGCAAGCGCCCATATAGTTTAGTTAAACAAAATTTCAGTGATTGGCCATCAAAACCAGAAAAGTTAAGTGACCCATCCAAGGTTTCTGCGTTCCGACTGGCAACACCAGGAACCCCATCTGATATACGGTTCACATTCCCTGCACAAACTCTCATTCAATTGCCTTCAACTCCTCAAAAACTCGCTCAGTCATCAGAATGAGTTCAATGCCTCTGATTGTGAAGCAAAGCAGAGGAGAACAAGTGATATGTGTTCAGCAGTGCTGTTTCTAGTATACAGTCTTGTGGCTGTTTAGATTAATGATGACCAATAGTAATAGATATTTGAAAATCTTTAATTGAAAAACCAGACTCACGAAATCAAGGTTCCAGCGAAGTACCAGAAGTGGCGTCTGCACACCGAATTTGTCAGTAAACATTTGCCTGAGCTCCCAAGGGGCGGGCTCATCCCTACATCTCCCCTTTTTTGTCTAAATAAGACAGTACTAAACCAAATACAACTATAAACAATAATAACAAATAATAGATACAACAAACAATATTGAGAAGAAAAGTTTTATCAGACATTCTATATCAAGGAGTCTAAATAATGTACAGGGTAATTACAATTATATAATCTTCAACTCCGTCAAAGATCTGAGAAGGGAATAAATATTACTTAACAAATGAGAGACATCCAAAATGTGCCATAAATGACAGAGACTACCTGGGCAATCACCCAAATTCTCGCTCGCAATGTTGAGTCAACCAACTTTGGCTAAGGCCTAGCATAACTGACATACCATTAACAAATGCAAGGAATTTTCTAGAATTATCCTACCCTGTCTTGGCAAGATAAGACAATCCTGTTTCATATCTTTGTCAGTAGATGAGGTATGGGCTTTTCTTAACCCAAACACCAATTCTGCCAAGAAGACAAGTTCCCAGTGGAGTGTCTTTGGTGCTCAACCTTCTAACCTAACCCATCCCTAACCCCTAACCCTAA
>NW_026076040.1:0-1292 GCF_014885135.2 Alexandromys fortis
AGTGTACTGATGATCACCTCACGGCACACTTTGGTAAAATGGTAAAAAGCATAAATATTGCATGTTTTTATACTACAATAAAAGAAATTTATTGAGAACTTTAAAAAAATATTCTTAGGAGCTAAGCATCTTAATCTGAAGGCTGTAATTCATTAAAAAAAAAAAAGAAAAATATCTGGCATTTTCCCATAGAATAGCAATGTTTACAGGTGTCTCTCTGTCAAAGCAAGGGTGATTTACAGTGTTTTTCAAGGGCAATGCAACCATCGGTCACCCAAAAGTGGACCTGAGGAATGCTCATCAGTACCAGAGAGCTTACAGCACAACAGAGAGAATTTAGACGAAGATAGCTATGGGAGTGGGGAGAGTCCAGTTGTAAATAGTCAGTCGGCTAAGGCAAAGCCCATTTCCCAAAAGCATGAAAGGCTGGCAGAAGACTAAGACCATGATGGAAAAGCAAGCGGTAGAGTGCCAGAAACGGAGAGCAAACGGAGAGAAATGGTAAGGACTGGAACGGTTTGCAAGGGAGCGACCAAGACGCTGAGGATTTTAACACTCATCTCAGGGTTTTCCAGATCACAGGAATGCTGGTAGGCCCTAGGAGCGAAAGTTCAACAGAGGAGGGGCTAAGAGCAAACCTGGTGCTTTTCATTAAAAGATGTAAGAAGACTGGACGGATACAGAACACCTTGATTCAAAAGCGAAGAGCGTCGTCAAGATGATAAGGAGGAAAGCTCCCAAGGGTGTGGCAATACCATCTGTCACTCAAACAGGACGTCCACCAAACAAGAGACATGATTAATAATCAAGTCAGGGCAACAGGCACAAACCCCGCCTGTTCCAGGTGAACCAGAAATAGCCAACCTACTTAGCCATCTTCAAAGTGTTTCTTACGGAAGGCTTAAAATAGTGCTTCTCCACTCTATTAGAACAAATCCCACTTTCATAACATGCCTTTAGTCATGCCCGGGCCACCCTGAATTGAAGTTCATGGCTAATTGGCCATGTATATGGTTTCAGAAACTCATGTAAAGCCTTAATTAAAACAAGGTGACATAGAAAGTAGACCATAATCCTCTGTGTCACAGTATGTAATTGTTCTGCTGGAACAGGTTGGAGGATAATGAGGTCATCAAATGTTTGCAGAACTTGTAAAGTATGCCTGGATTTTAAAAATGAATGAGCAAAACTCATACCATCAAGCAGTACAGGAAAAGGAGGAGTGAGGTGGATATGAGAATAAAATTGTTTTAGAATAAAAGATAGAATAAAAGAGTATATATATATACATA
>NW_026076041.1:0-1353 GCF_014885135.2 Alexandromys fortis
TCTCTCTCTCTCTCTCTCTCTCTCTCTCTCTCTCTCTCTCTCTCTCTCTCTCTCACACACACACACACACACACACACACACACACACACACTGTCCTTACACCCTTTCTAGTGGAGGAAGAGCAGGCATGTGCATTTCAACTGCATAGGTATTTCAGCCTAAATTCTTGCCCCAGGATCTCATTCCTCAGGTAGTCCACAAACTGCATTCTCTTGGGAAAGAGTTTTTTTCTGTTGTTACCATCATGGATCTGCCAACTTGTATTCTGCGGTTTCTTGTTGATCAATTGTTCATATCCTCTGGCTTTCTGCTGATAAAAATAGGAATTTTGTTTTATAAGCCTACCCTCTTCCATTTAATAAAATCATTATTTGTTAAGCCACTATTTATCGTTGCTTTATAGGTTACATGATGCATCATTAGCACTGTAAATATTTTTATAGTCAAATGGTGAAGTATTATGACTATGTTTCCTTATATATTATTTTTTGCTCAGATGTATAAATGTATAAAGTATATGAATCTATTTAAATGTATGTGTGGCGATTGCTTTTTTAAAGCTCTATTTAAATATAATCTCCATACCATTAAGTTCATCCAGTATAACGTTTTCATTCAACAACTTTTAATAATTTGTGGAGTCATGGCCCATCACTGTATTTCAGTTTTAGAGCACCTCTGTTACCCCTGTATTCACACAGATTCTCTTTGAGTCAGTTGTTGACTGAAAGACAAATGCTATGATAGACTTTTGATTATGAAATCTCTCTTCTGGATGTTTCCTATTGATGGATTTATATGATGTATATAATCTATCATGTGTGAGTCTCACCTAGCAAAATGCTTTTGAGGCTCATCCAGATGATGTTTTAATCAACAGTATTTTAGTTTTTGAAGTTTTGAGCCACTAGAATTCTGCTGTAGCATGTTCTCTATTTAAATGTATGTTTATGTAGACATAAACACAGCTCTGGTCTCACTGAGTCTTACTACTCTGATTAGCATGTATCTCCTGAGTACATGGACTGGCCCCAACCTCCTCCCTTCTTTCTCATGTAAGGTTCTCTTTATTCTAACCTTACTGTAGGACTGGGTAAGGGAAAGGTGTTGTAGATTCTTTAGGATGGGTTTGAATTTCAGGACCATCACTGGGGTACTTCCCATGTTTAAATTCAGCCCATCCCTAAGTCTCACTTTAGTTGCTACCTCTGCTATGAAGTCTTGCGGATACATTTTTTCTTTTTTTTTAAAAAATTTTATTTATTTATTTATTTATTTATTTATTTTGGTTTTTCGAGACAGGGTTTCTCTGTGGTTTTGGAGCCTGTCCTGGAACTAGCTCTTGTAGACCA
>NW_026076042.1:0-1332 GCF_014885135.2 Alexandromys fortis
AGGTTTGAATGTGTCCTCCAAATGCTCATGGACTGGAGGCTTGGTCTCTAGTGGGTGACACCAATGTGTGGGAAATTAAAGAAGGAGGGCCTAAGTTGGGCTTGCGGGACATTAGATTCTGAACCTACAGACCGAGACTGAGTTTGATTGTCTGGAGACTAGGTCTCCGGTTGATCTGGCTGCCCCAGATCTCCCTATGTAGCCAAAGATAGGTGAGTGCCAATTCAGCTAAGTCAGCGCTTGTAAATCTCTTTTCTTTACCAAGTGCCTTCTAGCTGGTATTGTGTTCTAGCAACACATGGTGGATTAGTGCAGGAGGTTAGTACTGTGAGATTAAAGTTGTAAGAGATTGTGACTTCTGTCTGGGGCATTGCGCACGGCTCTTCCTCCGACATCAGCTGGCTTCCATGATGTGAGCTGCCCTGTGACCTTTTGGAGAGGCCTCTGAAAAACAAGGGAACATTGGGTGAGTGAGGTTAGAAGCATAACAGCAATTGTACCTGACACCGGGGGTCAAGTCCAGGGACTTGGGGGTGGGGGCAGGTGGCTCTGCACCGAGAGCCACATTCCCATCTCAAATGCCTTACTTTCAATCCTGTGTGTTCTTTAAGGGTTTTTGTCCGTTTTGTTTTTAGGGACCAGAGCAGGACTTGGGTCATTACCTTGTTTGTCCAGAGCTAGCCTGCTGTTAGCCATGGTCTTTTGGGTGTTTCTGGATCCCAAGAGTTGAAAGTTTAGCTCACACAGATTTACAAAATAGCTTTGTTCAACTGAAATGGCAGTGCAGGCTGGGGAGGCCCCGCCGTTCAGACAGGGGCCACATGAATGACAGCAGGCCAATGCTGGGCTTCTTTCCTGGAGTTGAGGAGGAGGAAGGGCTGATTACTATTTTCATGGATAGATTAGATCACACATGTGCTTTCCTGTTGTCCTCCCTCTTCCCGTAACATGTCTGATCTTAATTATATCATGTCCGATTTCACATAGGCTAAGATGGTGTCCAGTTTCAAACAGGCTTAAAATGGTCCCTAAAAGGTGACCAGAGGGCCAGGTGTATGCTTTTAATCCCAGCACTGGGGAGACAGAGGCAGGTGGATCTCTGTGAGTTCAAGGTGTGCATGGTCTCTGGCATGAAACCCTCATGAGTTCCTGATGGCAGGGGAGTGGTTTCTGGTGGGCTTGCAGCTGAAAAATCCCGAGAGCTAGGGTGTGGCCATTAGTCAAGTAGTCAACTAGAGTCCTATATAAGCTACCCTGAAACACAATAAAGGTGCATTCTTGTTTCAAGGATAACCTCTCTCTGTCTCTGTCTCTGTCTCTGTCTCTGTCTCT
>NW_026076043.1:0-1331 GCF_014885135.2 Alexandromys fortis
GAGAGAAATGACCCGATGCTGGCAATCCTTCCCTGCTGGCCAAGCCAGTAGCCCTCATAAGTCTCGAAACCAGTGGCAAGTTTTGGTTTCTCCAGCAGGTGGGTCAACAGTTGAGCGAGGCCTTATTTTGTCTTTGCATTATGCAAAGACAGGCTCTTGACGTCAATGAGTGAGACACTTGCTTGAGGCTGGGGCCTGTGGATGAGGAACAATCAGAAGACAGACAGAATTTAACCTGTCTCAGTCCCATGGTGAGAGATGGCCCTGGGAGGCAGTTGTAGCAAGTATGAGGGCAAACTCAAATGCAGATGGCAGCAAAGTTGACTCAGGCTGTGAAGCAGCGAAGAAAGACAGCCTACCTTGTACTGCCAAAAGCCAATATGATCAACGGGAGCTAATATGGAAGTTTGGGTGTCTCCTCAGGTTCAGTCATCTAACTTTTGACAAAGGTGTCAAAAATATACCTCAGAAATATGGCAATATTTTCAAGAAATGACACCGTGGTAACAGGATATCCACCCACACAAGAAGAAAACAAGATTCATATCTCTCACCTTTCACAGCGCAGATCAAAGGTCTTGTACATAAGACCCCAATCTTTGAAAAATCTAGAAAAAATAGGTAAAGCAATTCTAGACGTAGACATCCACAAAGACTTCTACGCAAGTCTGTAAGCCATGTGCGTGTCTGGTGACCATAGAGACCAGAAGAGTGTACTGGACTACTGGAACTGCAGTTATAGACAGTGGTGACCTGCCATTCGGGCGCTGAGATTCAAAGTGGAAGAGCAGCCGACCCTCTTAGCCACCAGGCCATCTGTCCAGCCCCACAAGGACTTCCTAAAAGAAACTTAATAGAATAATAAACAATCCCAGGAATTAATAAATAGGATTACATGAAATCACAAAAACTCTGCATAATGAAGAAACAAGCATAAGAATGAAGAAAGCCTAGAGAATGAGAAAATAATCTTTCCAACTATAGCTCAGATGGTATGTCTAAAATGTATGACAGTTGCAAAAGTTACAAACCTAGATCTTACAATGACAGGAATAATTTTTTAAAAGAGGAAATACAGATATTCAATAAATATTTATAAACATGTTAACAATCATTATTAGGGAAATACAGATGAAGTTTGCTTTTCACCTCAATCAGAATGGCTACTTTCAAGAAAACAAACAAACAAAAAAACAAATTCTGGCATGGATATTGGGAAAGAGGAGCACTTACATACAGACTAGAAACATGCATGCAGCCACTCTGAAAGTCAGTGTAGAGGTTCCTTTAAAAACTACAGCTAGAACTTTTGTATGCATTCCCATCAGTGC
>NW_026076044.1:0-1279 GCF_014885135.2 Alexandromys fortis
ACTGCCTAGGCTCCCACGAAACCAATAGGTACAGTAGGATCAAAAACCCATTGCCATTGTTCTTGAGTTCTCAGTAGTCCTCATTGTCCGCTATGTTCAGCGAGACCGGTTTTAACCCAGGCTTTTTCAGCCCCAGGCCAGCTGGCCTTGGTGAGTTCCCGATAGGACATCCCCATTGTCTCAGTGTGTGGGTGCACCCCTCGCGGACCTGAGTTTCCTTGCTCGTGCTCTCTCTCCTTCTGCTCCTGATTTGGACCTTGAGATTTCAGTCTGGTGGTCCAATGTGGGTCTCTGTCTCCTTTCATCGCCTGATGAAGGTTAATATTCAGGAGGATGGAAAAGGCTTATTTGGCTTACAATTCTAAGTCATAATTAATCATTTTGGGGAAATCAAGGCAAGAACTCGAGCAGCTATTCATATCATATCCACACTCAAGAATGGGATAAACACATCCTTGCTTGCACTATGTTCGCTGTCTCCTTCCTTATGTTGTTCAGAGCCCTCCTGACTAGGGAATGGCACCACCCACAGAGGGCTAAGTCTTCCTACTTCGATTAACAAATCCACCCCACACCCCCAAGACATGCTCACAGGCCAACTTGCTCTATGCACTTCCTTATTAAAACTCTCTCCCCAGGTAATTCTCCTCTGTGTCAAATTGATGGTTAAAACTAACCAGCACAACACATACATCCTTTTTCTCGTCGTCATAGTTTTGCCCTTTCCAGAGTATCGCCTATTTGGACTCATGCAGTATGCAGCCCTTTTAGATTGGCTTCAGTCTTGTAGTAATGTGCTTCCAAGTTTCCTCCCTTCCCCTTCACTGCTTGAGAGCTCATTTCTTCTTAACCCTGAATAATACGACATTATCTGGATGGGTCACAGTTTAGTGATCTGTTCACTCAATTGCTTTAAAATGTGTGCTGATTCATCAGGCGATGAAAGGAGACAGAGACAGAGACCCACATTGGAGCACCGGACTGAAATCTCAAGCAAAAGGAGAGAGAGCACGAGCAAGGAACTCAGGACCGCGAGGGGTGCACCCATACACTGAGACAATGGGGATGTTCTATCGGGAAGTCACCAAGGCCAGCTGGCCTGGGTCTGAAGAAGCCTGGGATAAAACCGGACTCGCTGAACATAGCGGACAATGAGGATTACTGAGACATCAAGAACAATGGCAATGGGTTTTTGATCCTATTGCACCTATTGGTTTTGTGGGACCCTAGGCAGTTTGGATGCTCACCTTACTAGACCTGGATGGAGGTGGATGGTCCT
>NW_026076045.1:0-1331 GCF_014885135.2 Alexandromys fortis
TAGAATTTAGTGTGTAGCTAACAAATGAAAAGTGTAGGTCAGTTTATGTTAAGGTAAATTACAGAAAACCTTTCAGAAATGTTGCAATTCACCCAGGCATTCAGCTTAAGGACATAACATCCCGTTGAAAGGAGAGGTGGAGGAAATCCTCCTAAGAACAACACTAGAGAAGAAGTCAGGGGGGATAGAAATCCACTTTGGAGCTTGGGAAGCTAGGCAGATATGCTGACATTGAGCACTGGTCAGAATTTGTATAGGAAGAAGAGAAAAAAACTATCTACTGTCCTCACGGACTCATAATGACTACAACCTAATCATTTTTCTATTCATGTTTTAAAACCACTTTTCTGAAACAAATATCATATGTGGTTTTCAGACATAAAGCAAAGAAAACCGGCCAACAAATCACAATCCCAGAGAACCTAAATAACAATGAGGAACCTAAGAGAGACATACTTGAATCTAATCTACATGGGAAGTAGAAAAAAACAAGATCTCCTGAGTAAATTGGGAGCATGGGAACCTTGGGAATGGGTTGAAGGAGAGGGGAGAGAAAGGGAGGGGAACAGAGAAAAGTGCATGGCTCAATAAGATCAATTTAAAAGAAAAAGACAAGAATAAAACCACGTTTCTACTTATTTTCCATCAATACCTAAATCTGAGAAGATTAGAATCAACTCACCAGTAACCTTCCCTGCAAAAGTTACATCTAGTGATGAGCCATTTCTTTTATTGTGATTTGACACAACAGCTCATAACATTATTGGCTAAATCTTTTAATATCTTTCAGTCTTTAATTTTTTGTTTACTATTAAAATTTGAGGATTACTTCTTGGCATTTTCCTCCCTCTCAGAGAATTTTTCTGAAGACTTTGCTATATAATGACTATTAAAGCATATCTAACCTAAATGGTTTTATACACATGCAGAATATTTCTCTTTCATTGGTACAAAGTAGAGGTTCCTTCATTTCTAGCAGGTAATTAAACCATAATCCAGGTCCATCTCAATCCACTGGCACTGAACGTGATGGTGGTGACTAACAACGATTAAGTTGGTAGCTTGGCTTTTGTGATGTCTTACCAGGTTTTCAAATCATTCTAACCATTTAAATTCACAAATTGATTTTATCTGTCCAATAAATGGCTTATGTTACAGAGTAGTGGGTATAAGAAGCAATAATAAGTGAGTGTTTGTCTAGCACGTGTGAAGTTCTGGCTTTGAGTTCCGAAGAGCTCATGATAACAGGTATAGTAGTTCACATTGACAATATATAAACAGTGTCCAAAGGATTAGATGCTCCAGTTCATCCCCAGCTTCAAAGTGAGTTG
>NW_026076046.1:0-1330 GCF_014885135.2 Alexandromys fortis
CAAAGCTTCCATATCAGGTTCTGAAAGTTGAACATTTCACGATGTTAGGAAAATGTTCCTGCGTTAAATGAATATTTGGGATGGTTTGGACTCTCTTGCTCACCTGTGATTTTTCCTTATTTTTCTGATCTTAAGTTTTTAAAGGTTGCACCTCTGCTAGTAATCTCCTTGTCATACATAAGGTATTTTACATTTATGTGTTGGCTTTCTGAAGTATAATAGTCAGTAGTCGTCTGTGTTGAAGTATGTGTTTATGTCTGAGTATGTGCACACATCTGTTTGCCTATGCATGAGCTCTCTAAGTAGCATTTATGATCAGCTGTCAGAAACAATGTTCACGGAACATCCTCATGGTGAGTCTACCTTTAAAAGAGAGGGGTTCACTGTGTAGTCTAGACAGACCTTGACCTCACATCCTCCTGCCTTTTCCTCCCAAGTGTTGGGATTATAGGCTGCAACCATCATGAGCAGCCTGCTGTCAACTAATTGTATGACATTTTCAGATTATGGTAGAATGGCATTCACATAATAACAGTCAATCCACCTGAGCAAAGACGGAGATGTCGCTCGTTTCTTCCCACATCTGATTTCACTTCCACCTGTTCTTCCTGTATATGTGGTTCTTTTGTTATTGTTGGAGATGTTAATTTACTTTAAAACCTTTCTAGCTATCAAAGTGTCCTACTAATGCCTTCCCATTAACATCGACTCTTCTAAAAACTGTTATTTTATAGAAGATAAAATAACTGGCCTGGATCTTATTGCTTCCACACTAAGAATTGCACAGCATCTCTTCCAATTCCAGAATATTTTAGGGTGATCTTTATTATCTTTCACATCCCAAATGTAACTACAAAATTTTCTTGTATAATACCAGATAATCAAGGCTTGAACCCAAACAGTGTAGTAGACAATGACTGCATTGAGTTGATTGTTTTTACAGTGACCTCTAATACCAAATGTCAACTCTGAGGTCAACTCTCTGTTATTGTGTAAAATCCAAGTCTTCCTTGATTTCACTTCAATAGTTGTTGGCTTCAGCCCTAATTTTTTATCTTCTAACTTTCAGGATATTATTTATATTTTGTGAGTAGTCAAACAAGTAGATATCAGAGAAGGATAATTAATGATAAAATTTCTTGTTTTTTTGACATTTCTCTATCCTCAAACCAGGTATTCAGTAGAGTGAAATCCCCTGTTAATTATATAATAGAATATTACTTGATTCTGCTTTAAAATTGTGAGGCTAGTGTAACTCAGCCCGTCAGTACTCACTCAGAGCTCCAGGAAAGGAAACTGTTGCATTGCCATCTTCAGTTTTCTTGGTCTC
>NW_026076047.1:0-1330 GCF_014885135.2 Alexandromys fortis
AATAATGTGCACCCAAACATTAGGCAATTCTTAAAATGGCAGACAGATCCTGGTGTTGCGAGTTGTCTAGCTCAGAGGTGGAATACTTCTCTAGCACGCTCAAGGTCCTAGGTCCAATCCCCAGGACTCTAGGATGGGAGTGGAAGGGCAGTTGCAAAATAAATCACGTAATAATAACAATTACCTGATATTTCATTGCAATGAGAGGTGATGCTTTTCAGGAAGAGATTTACATTGATTTTTAAATATCTAATAGAGCTGTATTTTATTTCATATAGAAATTTAGTTTTTAATGGAAAAACACCACTTTACAGAAATGTGAGGGTTTTTTCCTGTATTTTCCTATGCATATTTAAAATAATTCATTTCTCCTTCCAGCATGTTCCACAGTCATAATTAGTATAATACATTCTTATTTAGGCTCCCAGCACCCTCATCAGGAGGCTCACAACTGCCTGTAACCCCAGCTCCAGAGAATTTGACTTCTAGTCCTTTCAAGGACACTGGTACACCCCCTCACCCCTCTCCCCAACATAAATCTTTTTCAAAAAAATTATTGCCAAGAAATGAAAAGAAACTGTGGTTGCCACATACATGAAATATCAAAGTAAAAAGAAAAGCTCTTCAGTTCTCTTTGTCCCCACGAGCCACTGACAGAGACTTATGCCTCTGCTGTGTGACATATGTTCCATTTCCTACACCACAAATCAGTCTTCACTAGATCGAATAAGAATACCGGGAATGGTGGAGCGCATCTATAATCCCAGAACTGGGGAGGAGGAGGCAGGGGAAGCAGAAGTTCAAGGTCACTTTCAGCTCAGGGCCAGCCTACGTGCGACATTGCCTCAAAACAGCAGTGACAACTCCAAATATGAATAGGTGTTTATGTAGCAATTAATATATAACAGTATCTTAAACCCATTAAAAAATATTAATTCATTTAATCTCAACCACAGATATGTGATAGGTACTATTTATGTCCTTTTTTCAGGGGGAACTTTGAGGGACGGGGTTCTTCAGTAGCCTGCCTAAAGTCCTGCCTGAGGTCACCAAATTAGTGGCATCAGTGACCACTGCATTCCAGGAGAGCTGGTCTGATATGAGGAGACTGGGACTGGAAGCAATGGCGCAGATCTTTTCCCAGGCTCAAGAGCCAAAGCAAGCTCATGACTATTTGGTCCTTAGAAAGGGGATGATATTTCCTGAGAGGCCAGAGACGCACTGTTGTCTGTGGCTGCCAATCCTGCTGCTTCTCTCACCTTCCCAGCCTTGCTGTGAGCTGTGACTCCTTTTTTTATTATTAATTTTTTGATTCTTTAAAATCTTTATT
>NW_026076048.1:0-1320 GCF_014885135.2 Alexandromys fortis
TATACACACACCACACGCACACCTCACTATACACACACCACACGCACACCCCATTATACACGCACCACACGCACACCTCACTATACACACACCACACGCACACCTCACTATACACACACCACACGCACACCCCATTATACACGCACCACACGCACACCTCACTATACACGCATCACACGCACACCCCACTATACACACACCACATGCACACCCCATCCATTACGCACACCCCATCCATTATACACACACCACACACACACACCCCATCCTGGTCTCACTCCCTAAGTCACCCGGGATAGCTTTGGACAGATGACCCTCCCGACCTCAGTTTCCCAGTTGTTACAATTACAGGGACAGACACTTTCACTGACTTGGAAGGACTATTTTTCGAAGGTCCCTGGGGTTCTGCTTGAATAAATCTAAAGCAATGAATTCAGATTAAGATGCTATCAGTAAAGGATCAGATCATCCATTTTTGGCACACTTCACACACCTTTCCTTGGGGGGGGGGGCAAGTACAGAACTGGGATCTGAATCCAGGGCCTCAAGCACGCCAGGCAACTACTCCATTACTGAGCTATGGTTCCAGCTCCTATGCCTAGATCTTTAATGTTGGTTAAGCAAAGGTGGCTAGGCTAGCAACTGGTCTTTTTAATCAATGCTATTCTAAAAACAGATTCCTGTTTCACTGGAAGTACCTGCTATCTCGACTAAATTCAGTTTTGCTATCTGTCATTTTTCTTATATACCTGCTCTACTTACCAAACATCATAGGATGTTTGTAAGTCCCTGTTGGTGGTATAGTAACAAAATCAGTGGTTACTTGGGCCGCATCATCACACTTCAAGAGAGGAATAAGACGGTCAAAGAACAAACCCGTTAAAGGGAAGACACCCAGAAGGAGGAAGGACCCAAGTGGGCACAGATTGGTTCCCAAAGAGCCTAAATGTGACCCTCTGTTTAGACCCCCGAACAGCTCTGACATAGGGAGTCCCATGTTCTAGACAGTGCTATGGCTCATGGCCCCCATCAAGGGAAGTAGAAAGAGAGGACAGAATAACCGAGCCTGACAGAGAGCAGCTGTATACCCACAAAGGCCATCTGCACAGGCCAAGTATACGCGGACCCAGCCTGAACCAAGTAGCTGCAGCACAGCTTCCTGGAGCTTCAGTTTACTTAACGAAGGAAAGATAATGCTTTTCAAATATGAGTAATTGGAAGATTTCCATGCTTAGTGCAAATAAGGATGTCAATTGTGAAACAAAAATGCAACCTATTTACTTACTTAGTTTTTTTTTTTTTTTTTTTTTTTTTTTTTTT
>NW_026076049.1:0-1330 GCF_014885135.2 Alexandromys fortis
TTGTCTCCTTCTTCCTGAGTCCTCCCTCTGCCCAACCATATCACTTCCCATTCTCTTCCTCCCTAGTACTTGATTTAAAGGTGTGAGCCACTACCACATGGCTCTGTTTCTCTTTGAGATGGCACCAGTATAGGGTAGCCCAGGGTGGCTTTGAACTCACAGAGGTCTGTCTGCCTTTGTCTTCCAAGTCCTGGAATTAAAGTTATGTTGTAATTTGATTAGAATATACCTGAAATTAGTTCTGCACTTTGATCTTTAGGCAAGATTTATTTGTTAGATCACAAAATATCACTATAATCCTCGGTCTTCACCATTAGTCAAAAAAATAGAAAATGTTTATGAAAGCAGTATTTGAAATGTTGTTTATTACTAATTCCAACTGCAGTACTACAGGCAAGTCTCAGAAAAGACAAAAACAACTTTACTGTTTTTCACTCTACATCCATTTAAAAAATATTTTCTCTAGTACTGAGTTTCTTTGAAAGCAGCATCACTTATATCTCTCTATACAAAGTGCCAGACAAGCATAAAGTATACTTACATTGGTAAAGGCTTGGTGAACATTTTTTACATCTATCTGGTGGATATTGCCAATAATTGGCAGAGGAGTAGGTCCAGGAGGTAGATTCCCTCTCTTAGAACTCCGTTTCCAGTATGAGAACAGAAGCAGACATGTCAGAATGAGCACTGAGCCCATGATCAGATCCATGGTTAGCCTTCCCACAGGCACAAGTGTGATCAGGTAGTACAGAGGTTTTATATTGCGGCTATAGAAATGACCTCTTGTACTTTGGAGCATCATTAAGTAACCAACTAGGCACTGTTTAAGCTCTATTCCAACTAGACTTTGTCCCTGTGAAAACAAAAAATAAAAATGAACAGTTATTTAACCTTGTCCTTTATAGGGTGCCTCTTAGTGATTTTGACCTAATTTTACAGAGTTATGACCAAATATTGGTGATAAATATGAACATTGAATTTGATATTGTTAAGGTCTGTCTTTATTTGAAAATAGTTAATTTTTAGAAAATATTTTATTCTGAAATAATAGTATAATTTTGCCATTTTACAGTTTCTACTGTATGCTTGTTTTATTATTATTTAAAATAGTTAATGGATATGTAATTAGCATATGTTCATTTCACAAAGTAATAGGATTCAAAAGGATATTTTCATTCAAGTGTATCATGTACTTTGACAGACAGTTTTTTCCTCTTCATTGTCTAGTTCTTCATCACCCTTTCTGTACTTAGTTTCTGCTTGAAAATATCCCCGTATATTATTAGCAAAGCTACTCTAGAATAACATGAAATACAGACTTTATGACAAT
>NW_026076050.1:0-1255 GCF_014885135.2 Alexandromys fortis
TTTTTTTTTTTTTTTTTTTTTTTTTTTGCTTTAAGCCAAAAAGTGACTCTGAGTGAGTACATTTTATATTTGTCTTTCTGGGTCTGGGTTACTGGGTTACCTCACTTAATATGTTTTTTCTCTAGATCCATAAATTTGCCTGCAATTTCTAAGATGTCATATGTCTTTATTTTTACCACTGAATGCTACTCCATTGTGTAAATGTACCACATTTTCTTCATCTATTCTTCAGTTGAGGGGCATCTAGGTTGTTTCCAGGTTCTGGCATTACAAATAATGTTGCTATGAACATAGCACATTTCCTTGTGGTATGACTGAGCATCATTGGATACATACCCAAAAAGCAGTATTGTTGAATCTTGAGGTAGTTTGCTTCCTAAGTTTCTGAGAAATCACCATATTGGTTTCCAAACCAGCTGTACAAGTTTGCACTCCCACAAGCAATGGAGAAGTATTCCTTTTACCCTGAATCTTCTCAAACATAAGTACTCATTATTGCTTTGGATCTTGGATATTCTGAGAAGTTAATTTTGTTTTAGTCACTTCTCATCTGACAGCCTGGTCTGTTTCCAAGTCCTGAACTCAAGGTATAAAATTATTGGGAAATATACCTAACATTTTCTATTTCATGGATTTCTGTTCATTCATCCACAGGTAAAAAGCATAAAACTTGAAAAATAGTTACATTAAAGTATACCTTATTTACTGTATATAGGATATTTCTATGTATATAAAACATATTTGTGCTAATACTTTTCTTAGATTCATATTCATTATGTCTTCTTTAACCAATCTTAAAAAAGACAAATCTCAGAAATGAATTGTATAACCACTATATGCCTAAATAAACACCTTCAGTATTATCATTGATCAATTAATATAACATGATTCATCCAAATAAAGTGTGGTATAATATTTGAATATTATTACCAAATCCACATAAATTTTTATCAAAATGTAAATTCTCACCAGTCACAATGTTTGAAGTACATAATACAATGATTTATTTTGACACCAGGCCATCAGTTTTCTAAGACCTATTCTGAAATGCCATATTACCTCTGAGGACATTTATGTTGCTGGTGGTGACACTCTCTGTTATCTATTTTTTTTAGGGTGCTCAAAACTTTGCTCCTTCTGTTTCTACTGAATTTACTAAACATCTATCTCGTCATTCCATACTCTTCTTTCCATTCATTTATTGAGGATCATTCTGCAGAATACTTCAAGGGTAACTGTCTCACAATTCTATAGC
>NW_026076051.1:0-1329 GCF_014885135.2 Alexandromys fortis
CGTTGCAAATCCGCTGTTACAATTGCAACAGGATGGGACATAAGGCGAGCGATTGTCGAAATGAAAAAAACTCCGGTGAGCCTGTTTCATTATTTTCTTTTAACAATGCATATTATCCTGACTTCATTTATATGCAATTTGAGTTAAAAGGACAAAGCGTTAGAGCAGTAGCAGATACGGGAGCGACCCTATCGTTGATCCGTTTAGATGCTGTTCCTAAGTCAGTTGAAATAACGAGAGAATGTATAAATATTAGAGGACTATGTAATACTAGATATCGCACAGAAGGTAAAATAACAGTAAAGTTAGGATACGAGAAAGGGGCTATTGAGGCAGAATTATATGTAGTTACGCAGCTCCCGGAAAAGATGCTCATAGGATTGGATATCCTAGGGAAAATTTCGACCGGGATAGATATTGAAAATAAAACGATTATATGGAAAGAATTTATTGCACATAGTAGAGTTAAGAGCGCTCCCCTAGAATTCGAATTGGTCCCTCATGGAACAGAAAGAATAGTCAAAGAATTAAAAGCTGATTTCGGTGAGGTGTTTTCACAAGGAACTCATGACTTAGGTAAAGTTAAAAAGGTTGAACACGAGATTGTCACTAAGGGTAACCCGGTGAGACAAACGTATCGCTCTATACCACAATCATTGGAGAAAGAGTTCAGGGAACAACTTAATGAAATGCGGCGACAAGGTATCATCGTACCTAGTAAGAGTCCGTATGCATCTACGGCTCTGCTTCAGGAGAAAAAGGATGATTCGTGGCGTTTATGCGTTGACTATAGAAAGCTTAACGAACAGACAGTTAAGGATGCTTACCCGTTACCCAGACCGGAAGAAACGTTGAGAAAAATGACCGGTTCCCGATATTTTTCCACCCTTGATTTGCAATCCGGATATTGGCAAATTCCACTCAAGAAGGAACATAGAGAGAAAACCGCATTTGTCACACCTAACGGTCTCTTTGAATTCACTGTTATGCCATTCGGGTTAATGAATGCTCCGGCTACCTTTCAGAGAATGATGGATACCATTTTTAGGGTTGAGAATAGTGACCACATTGTCATCTATATGGACGATATTATAATATTCTCCACATCGCTAAGTGAGCACGAAAGACATTTAAGAGAAGTTTTGGCGACTTTAAAAGAGAACGGATTGAAGGTAAAACCAAGTAAGTGTAAACTGTTCCAAACTAGAGTCACTTATATCGGACATACTATTTCGGCTGAAGGCGTGACGGTAGACGAAAGTAAAGGAGATGTCGTTAGGGTTTATCCTCGGCCTAAATCGATATCGGAAGTCAGGAAATTTGTCGGTT
>NW_026076052.1:0-1323 GCF_014885135.2 Alexandromys fortis
CTCCCCCTCCTCCGACCCTTTTTCCCCCTCCCCCCACTCCTCTCCCGCTCCCTCTCCAGTCCAAAGAGCAGTCAGGGTTCCCTGCCTTGTGGTCCAATGCTTATTAATTTTTAAAGGAAAATTCTGAGGAAATATCTAAATTCCAGGTAAGAAAGTGGTGTGATGTTTCTTCACAAGCATAGGACAAGGGCAGCATCTTTACTACATGATTACCACTACAGATCTTAGAATGTCTCTTTTCAACACCTGACCCAAATGTTGAAATTCTTCCTTCCACTGGTGTTTCATAGCTCTGAGAAAGACCAAGAAAAAAAATGAAGCCTATTAGCAGTTCTCATATCGAGGACTGATTGAAAGCCAGCTGGACTCTGAAAATACCACGGAGGATAAAATTGGCTGCTAGAATATCAAACATAGTAAAGCAAAGAAGCTATGAATTGTAAGGTAGTTTCAGTGTTTGCCTGGGCCTCACGAGGCTCCTCCACTCATTAGCAGCCACCACACAGAAGTGATATCTGGAACTAGCTGTAAATTTGTTCCCTGAAATCACACTGTCATCTTAGACAAGCTCAAATAAGCTGCGTGGGCATCAAAGACCAAAATTACACAGAGTCATATTTATAGGTCATTCCAGTCCTGCAGACCAGATATCAAGACTTCCTTTGCTGTCTTCCCTTTTCATCGTCTCCATTCCTGCATCTCCTCCCACCTTTCTCATCTTGTTCCTACTTCCACTCATCTTCCAGGCTTATTTTTGCGTATGCTGCTCAAGCACCATTTGTGCCATCCAGCCCACCTTCTTCACCCTTGACTGATTTAGAAGCTTTGATTCAGAAGTAATTGTGACTTGTAGATGCCAAGTAGTTATTCATTACAAGGAAATGATTCTTCCACTAATACCAGCATTGTGGTTTCCAGTGGGAATGTTTTTAGTAAGATCATGGGAACAATAGATTACAAGAAAGACTGCCACATAGACTTTTTTCTCTCTCAAGAAACCATGAATCACCCTGATGTAACTTTCATCAAGCTACTCTTCCTCCAGCATTTTTGGACTTTTATATGCATACGTGGATGTATGGACACATGAAAACTGAGCCCACGGAGCTCCAAACTCAGAACATGTTACCTTTCCTGTCTTTTCTAGGAACTCTGGCCTTGAAGGAGTGGATAGAGAAAACTTTTTTTTAATATAATTTTTTTATTGAAAAAAAAATTTCTGCCTCCTCCCCGCCCCCCATTTTCCTCCCCGTCTCCCTTTTCCCTCCCCCCCCCCCCCCCCCCCCCCCCCCCCCCCCCCCCCCCCCCCCCCCCCCCCCCCCC
>NW_026076053.1:0-1278 GCF_014885135.2 Alexandromys fortis
AACCAAAAAGCTACGGAGAAACCCTGTCTCGAAAATCAAAATATAAATAAATAAATAAATAAATAAATAAATAAATAAATAAATAAATAAACAAAACAAAACAGCGGGCTTTCATTTGTGCCCTGAACCTTGTCTTCTGTAATCATTTCTAATAATTTGTTTCTAAATAACACTTCGTGTTCTACTTAGGTCCGAACAGAAATACTTGACGCCCTAAGCACACTTTACCTGTATCCAACTCACTGACTCCTCATAGAGAACACACGGAGGGGACACTGAGACGCGTCAGGGAGCAGAGCTGTGACAGAGGAACAGTGCCTTTGAGTCCTGGCTCAGAAGGAGTCGTCTACCTGGTGTAATGACCCAGAAGGAGCACCACGTTTAGGAACCACAAGTCTGAGAAATGTGCTCGTCGTGCAGAGTGCTGTCTCAGAACAGGTTCTCAGGGCACTAACAACATATCAGGGCCAAAGCGCCTGCGACCAGTGTGCCGCGCAGCAAGCATGGAGCAAGCAAGAGGCAGTACACTGGGAGATGGCTGAAAAGCAGCGGAATCAGAGGGACTGCTTAGCCAAGGGCCACATGCTGTGACAACTTTGCAGAGTTCACACGGGGCGGGGCGGGGGGTATAGTGGGAAGACTTTACGCCTCAAAACTAAAGCAAATGCTTACTGAACCTGCAATCTCACTTTCATCCCTTGTCTAAATTTCAGCTTCAAATGCAACAAAGCTGGCTGAAGCTCTTGTTTTGAGGTCTTACATTCATTTAATGTCTTTAGACCTCTGTAGTAAGTCTGAATCAGGTTTCTCAGAGTATAGAACTGAGGGACCCTTCACCTGCTTTGAGAAATAGGCAAACCAGAGAAGGCTGTGTTGTTCGGGTCTATCCCACAGAGTTCCAGAAAGGCTACTAAATCAGGCACATGGAGACAGCATGATAGGTTATAGGGAGGGGAAGTGCCCAGTCTAAACTGAAAATAAAGGACATTAAATATCCTTTAATAATAATGAGTGCAAAACAAAAATATCTATATTATCAAAAGACTGGGTTCTTAGCCCAAGAACTTATGTAATCCTTTAGAGAGGCATCTCACAGGCCACTCACACAGACACTCAGAGTGAAGGTGACCAGCAAAGAACGGGGGGAGGGGGAGACACTCCTGGAGCTCAGTGTCAACGAAGACTTCACAGCTGGGGCCAAAAGACCAGAAAAGTGCAAGGGCTCCAATCTCCAAGAAAAGCAACCGATGAAGCCAAACAGGAAACAACCTATATCCC
>NW_026076054.1:0-1277 GCF_014885135.2 Alexandromys fortis
CAAGCAGTGTTTAAATGAATACAGTTTGTGTGTTGTTATTTCGGGCATGAGCTAGCAGGCGGCCGGGGTGCTGGGGACGCAGCCCCACTGCTCTTATTTCAACAAAAGGTTTTTCAATTGATCAAGATGGATTTTTTTTATATCCTATGGGACCAATGATATTGTACCCTGTAAAGATTTGTCACTTTTATTGGTTTAATAAAATGCTTATTGGCCAGTAGCAGGCAGGAAGTATAGGTGGGGTGACTAGAACAGGATAATTCTGGGAAGAGGAAAGGCTCATTATGCAGTCATCACCCAGATACAGAGGAAGCAAGATGAGAATGCTTCACTGAAAAAGCTAACACAAACAAGAACTATGGGTTATTATAAGATATAAGAGTTAATAAGAAGCTTAAGCTAATAGGCCAATCAGTTTACAATTAATGAAAGCCTCTGTGTGTTTCTTTGGGACTGAACATCTGTGGAACCAGGAGAACAGAAACCTCTGCTGACACTTCTCATTTTTTATTGTTTGGATAAGCATATGCTATAGATTTTCCTCTACTCATCTTCCCTCCTCCCCTCTCTCTTTTCATCTTCTCCTCTACACTCCCTACTCCTAATTTACTCAGGAGAACTTGCCTTTTAACTGCTTCTTAGATGATCCATGTATGTCTCTCCTGGGGTCATCTTTGTTGCCTAGGTTCTATGGGGTTGTGGCCTGTAGGCCGGTTGTCCTTTGATTTATGTCTATTATCTACTTATGAGTGAGTACATATTATATTTGTCTTTCTGGGTCTGGGTTACCTCACTTAGGATGTTTTTATTTATAGTTCTGTCCATTTGCTTGCAAAATTTCTAGATGTCATTGTTTTTTACCACTGAGCAATATCCCTCAATGTAAATGTGTAAATGTACCACATTTTCTTTATCCATCTTTCAACTGAGTAGCATATAAGTTGTTTCCAGGTTCTGACTATTATGAATAATGCTGCTTTGAACATAGTCGAGTAAATGTCCTTGTGGTGTGATTGTTTCTCTTTTGGGTATGTTCCACAAGGTGGTATTGTTTCTTGAGGTAGATTGATTACTAATTTTCTGAGAAACCACCAAACTGATTTCTAAAGCAGCAATAAAAGTTTGCATTCCCACCAGCAATTGAGTAGCACAGACACAGAAAGCAACAACTAAAAAAAGGTACTTTGTGAAATTGAGAAACTCCTATAAAACAATGAAAATGGTCAACAAGACAAAACTGCAACCTACAGAATGGAATAATATCTTCACCAACCCCA
>NW_026076055.1:0-1333 GCF_014885135.2 Alexandromys fortis
TTCCCTGTCCTGTGGGAAGTCCAAGGACCACCCACCTCCATCCAGGTCTAGTAAGGTGAGAAAAATGGCAATGGGTTTTTGATCCTACTGCACGTATTGGCTTTGTGGGAGCCTAGGCAGTTTGTGATGATGTTTTTCTTTTTTTAAACAAATATATATTGCTTGAAGATTAGAGTGCAGAGTGAGCAAGCCACTAGTTAGAAATAGAGGCCAAGCAGTAGTGACATATACCTTTAATCCCAACACTTGGGAGGCAAAGGCAGATGGATCTCTGGGCTACACGAGATTGATCCAGTCTAAAAGAGAAACAGAACCAGGTGATGGTAACTCACACATTTAATCCCAGTATTTGGGACACAAGCTTTTAATTGCAGCACTAGGGAGGTGGGGACAGGAAGGAATATGGCTGGACAGAGAGAGTAATATAAGGAGGGATGAGACAGGAGCTCAGCGCATTCAGTCTGATGATTCATGGAGACAGGATTTTTCCCAATTCAGTCTGAGGATTCAGTAGAGGTAAAAGTCTCTCTAGTAACCACTAGCGGAAACACTTGGCTCCTTTAGTTCTTTGATCTTTCAGCATTTACCCCAATATCTGGTTTCAGGTTTCTATTATTAAGATCAATTACAATTCACCCTATAGTATTGAATAATCAGATGGGGGGATGTTTCCAGTAGGTTTCCAGGGGGTGTTCACCATGCTGTAGTTGTCTGGGGTTCTTTGTCTAGCAGTGGGGCCCAGTGAGACTTCCCACTCACATGATAGTATGTATTAGTATTGTCACTGAGCAGGTCTATGAGTAGGTAAGTAGTCATAGTTTTGAAGTTTCATTAGAGAAGCTACCTTGTCATTTGTAAGAATTCTCTGTTTTTTGAAATCATTCTGTCCCCTCTCCCATCATGTTCCCTGAGCTTTCAGTGTAGGAACTATGTTGTACATCTATCAGTCAGGAAGGAATAACCCTTGATCACTTATTCTCTGTATTTGGATGAGTTGTGGTTTTATGTAATAGTCATTTTGATGAGAGTGATAGATACACTCATCTGTAGGTATAAGGATAGATGGATGTTTAAAGTACAGTTAGGAATTATATTGTTTTAGTAAAGCGAAGGTATTAGGTTCTGCCCTAATGTACATGACCTCAGGATTGTTTCTGTGTAAGAGTGGTGTGTGGTATTTTGTTTTCAAATGCTCAGCTGAAGGACAGAATTGTGAAATGAACTTGTATTTCTTACAATTTGCACTGCTTTTCTACGTTGTCTTCTATAATGATGTTTCTACCCAGGAACATCACGTCAATGTAATACTCTGTTATTTTTTACTAATTGAAGT
>NW_026076056.1:0-1318 GCF_014885135.2 Alexandromys fortis
ACAGAGAGAGAGAGAGAGAGAGAGAGAGAGAGAGAGAGAGAGAGAGAGAGAGAGAGAGAGTTGTAGGATGATGTAAGTGAAGGACGATGAGCTCAACCCTGAGTGTGTTCTCAGCAATTTATGTTCTCACCCTGGGGCCCCCAGTCTGCAGTCCTGTAAAATGCAAGTCAGCCAGCCTGGGTCTTGGTGATTCCACAGGAAGTACGATTTGCTAATATGCAGAACAATTATCCAGACTGGTCAATCGTGTGCTTGCTCATGCTGAGTCAAGCTGGCACCCCACAGGATCCCTAGGGCTGGAGAGGCTTCCTGCTGTGAAGGGTAATGACTTTCTGAGGCCTGACTTGAGCAGACCTGACTTTGTATATGTCACCATCCATGGCCCTCCTTGGATGGAGACTGTAGATTCAGTACGCTAACAAGTGAACCAGACACACACAAATCTATCCCCTTGTTCACCAGCCCATCCTACACACCCACTGCTTCCCACAGTGACTCTCTGAGGGTGAAACCAGGGTCATTTCTAAGGCCCCAGAAGCCAAGTGGCTCACTGGTCCTCCAAAAGAAGCTTCCTTCTGAGGCAGGCCCCACACCCAATGGGCAGTCATTCTCACAGAAAATGATTTAATCAAATCAGCCCCCATCTTCATCTGAGAGCACAGTAGGCTGTCCTTTTCTTCTTGGGAATTTCCTGGGTTTAGCACGGAAATCCCAGGAATCTTTCCATCCTTGGCAAACAAGGACCGTTGCTCACTCTCATTCCCATGGTTGACAAAGTATGGCGTATACGAGAATCTGGGTTTCTGAGATGGCTGAATCTGGACCAAATGGGAGGTTTCTGAACTTTGCCTCTTTTAGGGGTTGTGTTTTCAAAGTCCCGGTCACCCTGGAAGAACCACCAGCACAAAGAGCTGACTTACGAGCCAATCTTCATCCCTCATCTCTACAGGGCTAGTTTTAGCCTCTCCCATTCCAATTATTTCCTCTCCTTGTAGAAGACAAGGAAAAGTCATTTGGAGTACAAAGAAGCTTTGCCAACTGAAACTGGAGATGGTATCACCACTGGGTGGAAAATCCGAAATAACATCAGCCAAGTACAGAAAGAGATATATACGAGAATGATAACAGCAGCTTTGATGGCAATGCAAAAACTTGGGGATAATTCAAACATCTGTCCAGAGAGGAGAGGGAAAGTAAAGTATGGTAGCAAATACCTGTGACTGGAATGAGCAGATAAGCTGAGATATGTCAACACTGGAACAAGGAGGATATTCTCTCTCTCTCTCTCTCTCTCTCTCTCTCTCTCTCTCTCTCTCTC
>NW_026076057.1:0-1284 GCF_014885135.2 Alexandromys fortis
CTGTCTTGAAAAAAAAAATTTTTTAAATACAAATTAAAAATGGGAAAGAGAATTTTATCACACTTTAAATTCAAGTTGGAGGCAGAACTTCTGAAAATAATTGAGGTTTGGGGAATGTCTGCTAGGAGTTTTGTGAACATCATAATTAGACGGATATGTTTAATCCTTCTGAAGTGTTGCAATGAGCAAAAATCAGCCTTCATAATAAGCTACATCCCATCTAAAGAAAGAAGCTTTAGTACACCCTTACCTGCCTTCCAAGCAGAGTTTTCAAATTCTTATAAGTTCTCCTATGTACTTCCAACTCCTAGAGACTTGAGCATGAATTATGGTTCAAAGACAGAGTCTGCTGAATAATATATGCCCATGGATAATTAAAAAGTGCTCTTCCTTATGGAAGCAATGCTTTAGATATGAAGAAAATGTTTCAGATACAATTCAGAGGCCTGGAATGTGTCTGAGATTCCACATCTCCCTCATCTTCCTTGAGTCATCTTCTGCTCTTGAGACTTGGTACAACCTCTGGAGAAAGTTCCGGCATTTCACGGTCCAACCATCCTTCTGACCACAATTAGGTCTGTGCAGCATTAATCATACTGAACTTTCTTCATTTTATATTTCTCTAATTTCTTGCTCTTCTCCCTCTGTCTTCTTATACATAAAACATCAATATTGCAAAACATTATTCTGGTACCATGTAATGCTTTAACCTATGTAGGCATGGCATAGTGTTTAAACTATTTATTGTTCACATTTATTTATGTTGCAAACACTGAAAACCCTTTCTGCCTATGCCTGTTTTTATGCTAATACTATGTTGTACTGTATATATATATATATGTTGTACTGAATATAAAAAAATTCTCCATGACTTCTTGTGTTTGAATGCTAGTGGCAGTGTTTTGAGAGGTTGCGGAACCTGCTGGTGGACATAGGGTTACCGGTGTGGGTCTTGAGAGTTTCTGCTGGCTTTTACTGGCTTAGCTCCTTGCTTTCTGATCAGCACTTAGTAGCAAACAGCTGACACACAGTTCTGCCATCTTGTTCAGCAGCCCTATTCCTTCACCACCACTTAGAACTGGGAACCAAAAGTGAACTCTGATTGGTTGATGTCAGGTGTTTAGTCATAGGGGAAAGGCAGGTAATTCCTATAGAAAATTGGTGCCAAGCCGGGCCGTGGTGGCGCACACCTTTAATCCCAGCACTCGAGAGGCAGAGGCAGGTGGATCTCTGTGAGTTCGAGACCAGCCTGGTCTACAGAGCTAGTTCCAGGACAGGCTCCAA
>NW_026076058.1:0-1328 GCF_014885135.2 Alexandromys fortis
TGTGGACACAAACAATAAGGAGGGTACCTTGGACTTCTGGGCTTCAAAGTACCTTACACTAGATCGTGCCTAGGCTATAGAAATTTACCACCCATAGTTCTGGAGACTATGAAGTCCGAGATCAAAGCTCAGGTGCTATGGTGTCTGGTGAGGGCTAGCTCTAAGACTTCACAGGGCATGAGCTTTTTGCCATGCTCTTCTGTGGTAGGATTCCATTATAAGGTCCTAGTTCTACCAATGGTGGTAGAGACCTCTCCCTTATCATTCCATACCTTTTAGCACTACCTCACTGAAAACATGATTTTAACCAGATTTCTTTCATTTTTTTTAAAAAAAACCATTCAGTCCATCATAAAGATAAACTGTAGATAAGGCCAAAAGAAAAACACAAACAGATGTAGATTTCTTTGGATCTAAATTTACACTGTAGATAAGGCCGAGAAAAAAAAACACAAACAGATGCAGATTTCTTTGGATCTAAATTTCCACGTCCCCTGCAGAGACTTCATTAAGCATTAATAACAGGAAGAAAAATCCAGAATGTTTACATCTTATAATCTGTAGTCAGTCCTAATATTTTTGAATGGCATTTACTTGCTTGATTGGTTTCAGGACCTTTCTCTAGTCAACTGTTAATCTGAAAAATTATATATCAATATCAAAGTACCAAAGAAGGTGGCATTTAGACCCTCAGTCACCCATAGCAAGACCACTTTGATGTTTTGTCTCATAAAGAATGCTTGTTTGGGGTGTTTGGCACAGCAGACACTTTAAACTTCAGATTACTTTATGTAATTGGTGACAATTTCTTAAATATTTCTTGGCTTTGAAAAAACTCTCCTTTAAGATTTTCAGTTATAAATGTCATTATACATAATGTCCCAAATTTTACCTAAAATGGGTGAAAGGTGTTATTCCACCATTCCCAACGGCCAACTTTCAACACACACCAGGAATTTATCTCAAAATCAAGTGACAGGAGTAAGATAGAAAGTTACTAAAGGCGCTAATGCCGAATAATTTTTAATCTTAATTACATTTATTGTTTGCATATGTGTGTTAAGTGAATAGGGAGTATACATGTACCACAGCACGCTTGTGGATGTGAGAAGACTATTTACAAGAGTTTTGTTCTCTCCTTCTGAGGGTTGTGTCCTGGGAGTTAAACTTAGGTCTTCAAGCTTGGAAAGAAGTGTCTTTCACAGCTAAGTTATCTTGCTTGCTCAACTTTTATTCTAAATCAACTAAATATGGGGAAGGGAATGGAGAAGAATGGGCACATGACTGAGCTAAGAAACTGCCTTTCTCAACACAGAAAGCAATACTAA
>NW_026076059.1:0-1250 GCF_014885135.2 Alexandromys fortis
GTCTTGGAGAGATTAGGGATACAAGGGTCATACCTAAATATAATAAAAGCTATTTACAGCAAGCTGACAGCTAATATCAAATTAAACGAAGAGAAACTCAAAACCATCCCACTAAAATCAGGAACACGACAAGGCTGTCCACTCTCTCCATACCTTTTCAATATAGTGCTTGAAGTTCTAGAAATAGCAATAAGACAACATAAGGGGATCAAGGGGATTCGAATTGGAAAGGAAGACGTTAAACTTTCATTATTTGCAGATGATATGGTAGTGTACATGAGCGACCCCAAAACCTCCACCAAAGAACTCCAACAGCTGATAAACACGTTTTTTAGCGTGGCAGGATACAAGATCAATTCCAAAAAACCAATTGCCCTTTTATACACAAAGGATATGGAAGCAGAGAAGGAAATCAGAGAAACATCACCTTTCACGATAGCCACAAACAGCATAAAATATCTTGGGGTAACTCTAACCAAGGATGTGAAAGATCTATTTGACAAGAATTTTAAGTCCTTGAAGAAAGAAACTGAGGATACCAGAAAATGGAAAGATCTCCCTTGCTCTTGAATTGGGAGGACCAACATAGTAAAAATGGCAGTTCTACCAAGGGCAATTTATAGATTCAATGCAATCCCCATTAAAATCCCATCAAAATTCTTCACAGATCTTGAGAGGACATTAATCAACTTTATATGTAAAAACAAAAAACCTGGGATAGCCAAAACAATCTTATACAATAAAGGAACTTCTGGAGGCATTACCATCCCTGACTTCAAACTCTGTTACAGAGCTTCAGTATTGAAAACAGCTTGGTATTGGCAGAAAAACAGAGAAGTTGATCAAGGGAATAGAGTAAAAGACCCAGATTTTAACCCACAAACCTATAAACACCTGATTTTTGATAAAGGAGCTAAAATTATTCAATGGAAGAAAGAAAGCATCTTCAACAAATGGTGCTGGCAGAACTGGTTGTCAACTTGTAGAAGAATGAAAGTAGATCCATATCTATCGCCATGCACAAAACTTAAGTCCAAATGGATTAAAGACCTCAATATCAGACTGAACACACTGAACCTGATAGAAGAGAAAGTAGGAAGTACTCTACAACATATGAGCACAGGAGATCACTTCCTACATATATCCCCAGCAGCACAGACTTTAAGGACAACATTGAATAAATGGGACCTCCTGAAACTGAGAAGCTTCTGTAAAGCAAAGGACACTGTCACTAAGACAAAAAGGCAACC
>NW_026076060.1:0-1328 GCF_014885135.2 Alexandromys fortis
AAATATTACCCTTTTTATATAAGATATATAATTATTCATTAAAATATTTATGTACTAAAGGATAGTGAACTCATTACTAGGAAGTAATGGAAACAAAATGCATCATTTACTTAATTATGCAGTAAAGTTTTTGGTGTGCTTCTTTTAATGTCTAATGTTGTTGGTTGTTTTTTACTCTTTTCTCTTTTGGAGTGGCTACCACCCTGTTCACATTTAAATCACTCATGGGGCTGGAGAGATGGCTCTGTGGTTAAGAGCATTGCCTGCTCTCCCAAAGGTACTGAGTTCAATTTCCAGCAACCACATGGTGGCTCAAACCATCTGTAATAAGGTCTGGTGCCCTCTCCTGGCCTGCAGGCACATACACAGACAGAATATTGTATACATAATAAATAAATAAATATTCAAAAAAAGAATTTAAAAAGATAAATAAATCACTCATGGTGTGTTATTATTACTTATGTGTGTGTGGCCTTAGCTTGGCTTGGTTCTTACCAGCTTTTATTAACTTAAATTATCCCATCTACTTTTTTCTATCTGTGCTTTTGCTTTTCTCTATTTTTGTTTATCTTTTCTTTCATTCTTACTCTATTTTGGGCTGTGTAGCTGTTAGCATGATAGATGACCCTAAAGTCATAATACATCCTCTCTCATTCCTTAGTTTATCCTCTCCACAGACTTCTCTGATCTGCTCTATCTACCTGTCAACCCTGCCTATAATTTTCCCTCCCTTGCTATTGGTCATTCAAATATTTGTTAGATTAATATGGTATGTTAGAAAGGCAAAATAACAAAGCTTCACAGAGTTAAATAAATACAGTAGAAAAGAGTATAACACATATTTGCATCATTAAACAAATGTGACACAGTATAAATAGATTTAACATATCCTAAAATAATATTCTACAAGTCAAGTTTTCGAATTAAGTCACAAATGAGCTGTAGTAACTCTGAGAGCTCTAATTCAATACACTACATGTAGCATTGCCACACAATTTATGCTTCAAAAATTACTGAGAGTATTGAGATTATCTGACAATCTACTGGAATGATGATATTACTTAAAGGAAGAAACTATTGGGATGGTATAATAATCAGATTCATTATGGGCAAGTTGTTTTCTAAGTTTGGCCATCAAAATTCTTTGACTGTTTTTATGAAACTTTCTTTGGTAGCTTTTCTTCCTCTTGCTCTTTAAATCTCTATCCATAGGAGTTGAATAATTTCTGCTTATAATGCCTATAACTTCCTTTTTTGACAAGTAAGCAACTGTGAATTCATTTTTTGTTGTATTTTAGTTGTTATTATAAAATATCCTATGCCATATT
>NW_026076061.1:0-1279 GCF_014885135.2 Alexandromys fortis
ACACACACACACACACACACACACACACACACTTAACATTAAATATCATTTAAAGAAATAGGGCTATCCAACAGGGTTTTTCTCAATTAAAAAAATCTATGCCTCTCTCTCTCTCTCTCGGTCTCTATCTCTGTGTGTGACTCTGTGTGTATGTGTGAGAGTGTGTAAGTGTATGTATGACTGTGTGTAAGTGTGCATGTATGTAGGTGTGAGTGTGTGTGAGTGTGTGTGTGTGTGTGTGTGTTGTTTTGTCCTGCTCTGCCACTCTGCCCTTGAATCTTTTGAGACAGAGTCCCTCCCAAACCCTGGAGCTGAACCTGATACTCGGCCAGCCATCACTAGCACTCTCCCTGTTTCCAGCCCTCTCCTCCTCCCCAGTGTTGGGGTTACAAATGCACAGGTTTTCATACCTGGTTTTCACATGGGTTCTAACAATCTACCCCCAGGCCCTCATCCATATGCAGCAAGCACTTGAGCCACTGAACCATCTCCCCAGACCTACTCAACAGTTTTAAATTGTTAAAGAAACAATGTACAGCATCCTGAATGGTAAAATCCCAGTGTATGGTGAAAGGCTAGACAAATCCAACATGTTACAATATTGGATAAAATATTGTAATACAATACAAAACAATACAATACTCTGGAAGCTTCTTTACATAAATAAGGGGAAGACAGTTTGAAAGTCATGTTAGGTAATAAAACAAACTTACCAATAGCCATTTGTTCCCCACAGGATACAGTGTAGCACATAATAGAGGAAGACGCAACTCAAGAATAGGGCCACGAGGTACCCTCTCATGGCTAGCCTGCCTGAAACAGGATCCAAAGACAGAGGGGATGATTATGCAGATGGTTTTCACGACGGTTCGAATACTTGAATTAATAAATAAGTCTATAAAGAGAGAGGAGAAAAATGATGAAGATGGTCACTGAGGGAGCTCACTGACTCTGGACTGATAGCTGAGGAGTCTGCATAGGACCCACTAGGCCTTCTGAGACTTTCTGTGACTTGGGCAGTCTGTGGACCCACTGGCAGTGGAACCAGGATTTATCCCTATCCCTAGTGTGTGAACTCACTTTTTGGAGCACATTACCTATGGAGGGCTATCTTGCTTAGTGTCAATATGAAGGGGGGGGGGGCACCACGGCTTGGTTCTGCCTTAACTTGATGTGTCAGTCTTTGTTGACTCCCCATGGGAGGCCTCACCCTTTCTGAGGAGTGGGAGGGAAGTTGGGTGGGTGGGGGAAGGTGGCAGGGGAGAAGGAGGAAGGGAGG
>NW_026076062.1:0-1309 GCF_014885135.2 Alexandromys fortis
AGGGAACCCTGATCGCTCTTTGGGCTGACGAGGGAGGGGGACTTGATTAGGGGAGGGAGAAGGAAATGGGAGGCAGTGGCAGGGAAGAGACAGAAATCTTTAATAAATAAATAATTTTAAAAAAAGGGAAAAAAAAGAAGAAATATCTAAGGGCTGGTGCTGGGACCAGCTAGCCTCTTTGCAGCCCACACTGCAGTTTCTGCAGTCTTTACTAAGCTAGAGGGTTTGAGCTTGCAGAACCCCATCTGTGTCATAAGAGAGCACTCGTTCCTAACAGACTGTGTAGTTTAACCAAAAGCAAACCAGAATGGCCCTCCTCTCAGCTGCAGGAGTCACAAGCTGGGATACTGCTGCCTGTGCAACACGGCCAACAGAAATCCCTGACTTTAGACCAAAGTCATATACCTGGGGGTCTTGTCCGGCTACCCACCATCTAATCTGTAAGTACACAATGAGAACTGTGCCTTGAAAGTGTTATTCCAAGTTAGGTAGATGAAGAGATATGTGGTGATTAATAAGTTATGATGTGCCCAGCCTAACACTAAACAGCTTGTGTTAACTCTAACCGTGATAACAAAGCATTGAAGACATGGAGGAACTGTCTGACACTGTTAAAGTGACCAAGAACCTGAAGTTAAATAGGTCATAGATCTAGAGAAAACAACAACAGAAAACCCTGTCAGGGACACATAGCAACAAAATGACTTCTAATGACATACTGCTATATCCACAGATCAGGGAAGCTTCCTCTTGCAAGATGGGAACTAACCCAGACCCCAAGTGACAATGTGTAGAGTAAGAGACTTTGGAACACTCAGTCCTAAATGGGATGCTTTCATCAAAATTCTCTCCTTAAAACTCAGAGGTGTATTCATAAAAGGAGGTGGGAGAACTGTAAGAGCCAAAGATGATGGTTGACTGCAAGGAAACAGTGTCTTCTAAATACAGCAAGGCTGGGAGAGAAAAGTGGGCACAGTTTCTTACCTCCAACCAAGATTCTATCTGCAACTGATACCTGCTTAAAAAGAATAAATTAGGTTTCTGTAATTAACCACACATCAGACTAGGTCCCATGCAGAAGTAGTTGATCAACACAAAATTAATTTAATGAATGATATTTATGAAGATTTTTGTCTCATTTTGCTTTGTTTGGTAAAGTTTGTCCTTTCAGTCTTTTGTTTGTTTAGCTTGATTTCCATTTTTTCAGGGTTTTTTTGTGTGTGTTATTTTGTTGTTGTTTATGAGGGGGAAGAGAGATGAGAGAGAGAGAGAGAAAGAGAGAGAGAGAGAGAGAGAGAGAGAGAGAGAG
>NW_026076063.1:0-1327 GCF_014885135.2 Alexandromys fortis
ATAGATATAGATATACACATATGTATTCTGTTTTGAGCCTCTGAAATGATATTAGTGGAGGAATTCCATCAATCACTCTTCACTGTATTCCTCTACATATAACAGAATAGGGAAAATGTACCGACTCAACAGTATGTAAGAAATGGTAGTAGTAATTCACGCATACATAGTTCCATCTAGCTGGGATGCTGATGCAAAAAGGATTGCTTGAGTTCAGGGGATTAACAATAACCTGGACAATATAAGCAAGACCTATCTTGAAAAAGGCACACCTAAAACCTACAAATAAGGAAAGCTGGTAAACAAAGTCTAACACGGGTTTTAATATTAAATCAGAATGTATTTTTGAGGTATTCTGGTTATATGCCAAAGACCTATTCCAATCCTGATTAGACTGTCAGAGAAACAGGACTTGGGTTTCATTACACCAGCTGTCTCTAACTCATGAGTATGTATGGACCAAACATTTGGGTTCTTACAAAACGACATTTGTCAGGAAAGCAAACTATTGTTTCTGTTATACTTAATATCACTGACAAAGAACTATATATACACAGGCTAATTCATGAGTTAGTGCTCCTTATGTGGAAATACCCACTCAAGCCATCTGACACAGAATAATAACAGGCAAAATAAGACCATGAGACAAACACATATATAAAACATACATGTAGGAGCAATCACAATGACAGGGCAGGGGTCCAGAATTAAACTCATTTTAGTTCTGGATTTTAACTGTCCGCCATCCTCCCCACCCACCAGAAAGCAAAACAAATCAAAACAAGAGAATATATCCACAGGGCACTCTCTCTTCGTGTTTGAAGTTTGGCCCAAACTCTCATAGGTAACTCAATATTCTTAATTCGCTTTCTCCTTGTTCATTTCTGGGGACAATAAGGGGAATCTGTAACTTTGTTTCTGAAAATTCACTTGGAAAAAATTCAAGCATTTAATACAGAAGAATGCAACTCATATTAAACTTAAATTAGGAAAAAAATTTAACTGTGAAGGCAGCATTCATTCCGTCCACTCGTTTCTTTTATAAACTCAGGCAGCATAATTTATGAGCAGATAGTAATGGGTTGGAATGGTTAGCGGTGAAAAGTGTTGCCGCTTTTATTTTCAGTTCACTTCCAGTGCAGAGCATGGAACCCGAGGCCTCCAACACACTAAGCAAATCCTCTACCACCAAATTCTATTCTTAGAATGTAAGTAATCTATTTTTATTAAATTCAACCTTCTAGGTTTCTGTTTATTTGTTTTTGCATTGTTGTTGATTTTGGGTTTTTTTGTTTGTTTGTTTGTTTTATTTTTTTCAAGACAGGGC
>NW_026076064.1:0-1331 GCF_014885135.2 Alexandromys fortis
GTAGACCAGGCTGGTCTCGAACTCACAGAGATCCACCTGCCTCTGCCTCCCGAGTGCTGGGATTAAAGGCGTGCGCCACCATCGCCCGGCTAAGAATATTCTTAGAGGTATTTCCTATAGCTGAACTTAAGAAAATATTTAGTATTTGACACAGACACATCATAAAATGAACTCTTTGGGAACATTTGATAAAATAACCGATAGGAAATTTCGTGTGGCGGTATACACTCATAATCTCAGCACAGTCAAGTCAGGATCATGAACTGAAGACCAATATAGGCGAAAAGATTTAAGACCTTACCTTAAAAACAAAACAAAATGAATCTAAAAAAAGAAAAAAATCCAACTAAAAAGCCACTTCAAATCTTAAATAATTGTCCAACATTTTCTAAGTGATTTAAATATATATCATAAATCCTTTAAGCAACCATTTGTACATAATTTTGAAACTTATATTTCAAATTTCATTATTTATGCTATAATCACAGTGGTTAAAGCTCTAGTACGGCCACCAGAACCCAGCCCCTAAAACAGAAATGCTCAAAATTTGTGGTACAAGCAGACACATTTAAACTTCCAAAGATTACAACAGAAAATTAGGGGAAAATACTTCAGCAGAATTTTACTTTAGTCAAACTCAAGACTTGGCTAGTGAATATACAATAGTATTACTTTACCGACAAAGGATAAAATCCCAAATCCCAATGAAACTGCACATAGTATGGAAATCTATGTACCTGCTAAGTATCAGGTATTGAGTGACTGGTAAAAAAGGTCAAGTATGCAGCATACATACACTAAACAAAGGTATAACACATCCTAGGTGGGAGGTTTCAGAGTCCATGACATACAACTTAAAAATTTACTTCTGAAAAAAAAACTTTACTCCTGTCATTTTTTTTAATTCAGTATTTTCAGATCACAGTTGACCTCAGATAACAGAAACCTTAAAAAACAAAACCCCAAATTCTACAAAATTTTGAAATACCCAACAGCAGAAAATGCCAATTTAAGGAAATTTAGTTATATAAAACATTTGTATAGCATGTTTTTTTCCTCCAAGTAAAAATTTGACAAGATAAAGTGGCACCAAGCAAACAGTGATGAGAAGCACTTGGTAGTATGCCTGATGTGAGTTCAAGGCCAGTCTGGTCAGCCAGTCAATGTTTATACAACCCTCAAAACCAATGTCACAAACTGAATATCCCTTAACTTAAATGAGTGGAACTCAAGTGCTTCAGATATTTTAATTTTTGTATACAATTACACATTTTAGAGATAGAAATGAAGTCGAAATGTGAAATTCATTCATATTTCAGGCAAAATTTTAT
>NW_026076065.1:0-1327 GCF_014885135.2 Alexandromys fortis
AAAAAAAAAAAAAAAAAAAAAATCCCAGCATGGAACAGGTGTTCCGTAAGAACAGCAAAGCACAAGAGCTTTGTGACCACAAAGCCCAATTCCAAACCAAAAGGCTATCTTCAATTGGTATTTGCTGGGAAAGGGAAAAACTGTTTTCTCCAATAGAGTGTCCAACTGGGCATATTAACTGCACTCCAGGGCAGGCCCTGGAAGCACTTGACCATCACCAAACAAACTCCATGTTTTTGTGTGTGAGCTTTTGTATTTGTTTTGCTATTTTTGGTTTTATTATATTTTTGTTTGTTTGGATTTTCTTTTTTTTTTTTTGAGAGAGAGAGAGAGAAAGAGAACATGAAGTTGGGTGGATAGAGAGGTATGGAGGATCTGGGAAGTGTTGGGGGAAGGGGAAGAATATGATCAAAATGTAGTGCATAAAAAAAAATAAGAAAAAGAAAGAAAGAAACATACTTAGGGACAGAACTAAGAAGTGAGGAGCTAGACGCATTCCCAGGCACTCTGCACAACATTATTAGACTGCAGTGTTGTCTTATAGAGTGAAAAATTCAAAGGCAAACTTTACATTTTCATAGCTGACACCTATGTTCAATATAAAAGTAAAAAGTTTTAAGTTTTACAGAGAATTAAAAATACCGAGAAACACCTTAAGCTACAACCATATTATTGACCAAAATATTAACCAAGCAGGTGAGAGCAGCAACACTGGGATCAGAATCTGGTGTGATAGATGCCATAGGAACTGTTAAGAGGCAAAATCAGAGTGTTGCCATCTTCAGTCTACACCACCAGGCTTGTCTACAACACCAGGCTCTTGACTGGGGATCGTCAATATTCACATAGAAGTAAAGCTTTCATTTCTGGTCTCATGAACGCAGAGGCTAAAAGAAAATCCAAATGCTCCCATTGATTTTACTTACTTTGGCTTTTTAAAGTCTCTCTCTTTAGGGCCTAGGCTAGCCTTGAACTCACAGTTTTCTGCCTCAGTCTTCTGAGTACTGAATTACATGCATGATTTACTACACCTGTTCAAAACATCCTACTTTGAGTGTAAACTTTTTAACTATCTCTCCAACAGATTAAAAACAGGACATGTGGAACACTGACAGTGGAGAGGTAGCTAAGTCAACCACTAAAACTATACCTTGCTATTCTAAAGACCAGATGACTGTGGAGCCAGAACAAGTTCTGGTCTTCCTAGTGCTCACAAATGGCCTTGAGAGCCGTCGGGGCTACCTTTGTCCTGCAAACCAATATGTGCTGGCAAAACGGCAGCAGTTTTTCCATTAGCCTCACACTCGCCAAAGTCATTTATTTATTT
>NW_026076066.1:0-1278 GCF_014885135.2 Alexandromys fortis
CAAAAAAACCAAAAAAAAAAAAAAAAAACCTGTTTGTGGAGGCGACAGTCACCACTCTGGAGCATCGAGAACCGTTGAGAGCCTTTGGGGGCACACCAGCACGCTGTGCAGCCAGCCAGAGTGGGGAAGAGAAGCGCTGAGGGCACGGGAGGCATAGCCAACTGGTCGCGAGGGCCGCAGCCGGGGACTTCCTTTAAACTTGAGAGCATGTGATCCTATTTTTGTCTACAAAACAATCTCATCCTTTGGAGCTAGGAACTCCCAGCAGGAGAAAAGAGCCCCTGGCTGCAAATTCCTGGCTGCACGTGCAAACCACATTTAAGGATGGCGTGGGGCCAGGTGTCAGTCAGCCCAGCTTTGGGTGCCCACGTCTGGACCCAGATCTAACTTCTGTCCCTCAGTAGCCAACCAAATACTGGTGACTTAGTCTCTTTGCGTGCAGGTTTATGGAATTTGCTTGTGTCTGAAGGTCAGAGTTCAACCTTGGGTGCTGTTTGTAGTGATGAGATTCTGTTTGTGCTGCAACAAATAAAGCTTGCCTGAAGATCAGAGTGCCGGGCTAGCCACACTAGTTAGCCTTGGAGGCCAGGCAGTGGTGGCACACACCTTTAATCCCAGCACTCAGGAGACAGAGGCTCCTTGAACTCTGTGAGTTCAAGGCCACCCTGGGCTACCAGAGGTTGAATCAGTCTAAAAAAGAAACAGAGCCAAGCAGTGGCTGCTCACATCGTTAATCCCAGTACTAGGGAGGTGGAGATGGGCTGGAAGGGATATGGCCAGGCTGAGAGAGGAATATAAGGCAGGGGGAGACAGGAACTCTTCCCTGAGAGGTTTCATAGAAATGGCGTTCAATCTGAAGACTAGTAGAGACAGGGTATCTGTGCGGTCTGAGGATTTTGTAGAGGGAAGAACTAGTGGCTAGCTGCTCTGCTTCTCTGATCTCTCAGCTTTCACCTCTATATCTGACTCTGGGTGTTTATTATGAAGACTAATTAGAATTCCAGCTGCAGCTGTTCTTCTGGTACTATCTATCTTGTTTTATAGTGATTGTTAATATTATTGTTTCTGTTAGTGTGTGTTATTTGTGTGTGGGTGCACACGTGTCAGGCTTGTATGGCAAGCACCTTTACCCATTGAGCCATAGTCATGGCTGAGGTAGGGGACAGCCTAGTGAGTTCAAGGCCAGTCTGGGCTACACAGCAAGACTGTCTTTTAAAACACACAAAAAGATTCATTCTTTTTTTTTTTTTTTTTTTTTGGTTTTTCGAGACAGGGTTT
>NW_026076067.1:0-1311 GCF_014885135.2 Alexandromys fortis
GGGGAGGGAGAAGTGGAAGAAAAGAGCTGTCTCTTTGGGGAAAAGATAGAAAGGAAGGGACTCAGACCACAAACAAAGATCAGCTTGCCTCATTGGATGGGGGGAGGAAGTGGATGGCGCTTCTCTCTTAAAGGGGCAAGATAGACCATTACATTCCCATTTCTTTTTTTATAATAAAAAGGCGTGAGGTTAGCGCAACAAGTTAAAGGAATTGCGACAGAGGATTCTCAAGATTGCTTCCTGCTTATTTGTGGGCATCGTCTTGGGGGAAACCTGAGAAATCTGGATGCTAGCCACATCTTGGGGTAGCTGATCTCTTTGTTCCTGTCTGGTGTTTGTAGTATGGAAATGTCTGGTGTCTCTTACACCTGTTTAAGGTATTGGCAGAACAGAGGACAAATTTAAATTTAGGAAAACAAAATTAGGACCAGGAAATTGAGAGAGGGTGTATCTTGACCTGTTTAAAGTAGATCCATCAGTTCAGCTCCCTGGAACTCACAAGAATTCTTTGGGTTTGTGAAAATTTAAACAGCAGTGTATTTATTTATTTCAGAATGACTGTAACAGATATTTTTTGCTAATGAAAATATTTTTAAGACTATGGAAAGCATCATGAGAGGGAAATTTGATAACTTGTATTTGTCCTCACACCTTTACAACTTGCAGGTACACACCTTAATAACTTGTATTTGTATTTTACTGAAATGTGTTTGGTGAGGCTGTTCTTTTAAACTGACAAAACTTCTCAGTTGTCAAACTCCATCTTTGATCTTTGAGAAGAATAAAATTTTATTTGAGTTATTGATTTAAAAACTACAGAGAAATTACTTGTCGATTGCGTTTGGGTGGGTTACTCAGTCTAGGGGTTTGTAACCCACCCTGTAATCAGTTATTCCAGGGTCTCGGAGGGGCGCTACCTGGAAGGGAATGAGCTAGGACAGAAGAATGAGGTCAAGCAGATTTGTTAAAGCCCCCTTTATTAGGATCATGGTTGCTGCTTATATAGGCCCTGGATGAGGACTTGGTGGGCAGGGCACGGGATCTCGCCGCGTGGTCCCGGTCACGTAGGCCAGGTTTGTCACGTAAGCCAAGAGGTTACATTCGGACAGGTAGGCCACGAAATCACAAGTTGCCACACCTGGTTCCCTGGATAGCTGGAATGTGAGGTGCATTCCGCTAACAGATAAGTTAATTGGGTGTGGGGCAGGTTCTCTCAATAGAACATAATTATGGGTGTGGGGTTCTCTGCAGACTCCCCAGGGTGATGGTTCCTGTAATGATTTTTAGGGGGGAAATGGCTCATGACACTTA
>NW_026076068.1:0-1327 GCF_014885135.2 Alexandromys fortis
GCTATTCTTCTTGTGTAACCTTGTGCAAATTGTATTTATTTATTTAAAGTGTCATATGTATTTCAAATGGAGTTCAGGGTTATATTATTTGATTATAATGTGAGAAAAAAGTATGATTCTTTTGACATGCTTAATACTGATTTCTTTTCCAAATAATGTTACCATTAGATTTTATTTTTTGATCTTTTGTTGAAAATGTAATGATAATTTTTGTGGTGCATTGTTGTGCATTTTTGTATACACACATTTATATGTGTGGTTGAAGCGAAGAGGCACATGTAGAATCCAGAGAGCAATGTTAGCTATCTTCCTTGGCCCACAAAACCTTTATCATGCATATGGCATTTTAAATAAATAAATACAATTTGCAATTGAGGTCCTGGACCTTAGAGTCTGTTACCTACTACTAGACCAGTATAATTCTTACTGCATTCTACATCTTGTGCTTAAACTCACAAGTAAATGTAGCCACCTACCCTCACCAAATTAGCTTCCATTTACAGCAGAGACCATCACAGGAAACCATACCTGACACGATGCAAAGATCAATAGATCACGGGGAGCATAGCTCTAACAAAAACATCTCCATCCCAAATTCTGGATCTGTGGCTCAGGGAAAATCAAAAATGAGAGGACAAATCTTGTGGAGACACAATGCCTCCTAGAAAAGACTGCATCAAAAAGACTGGGACAATAACAATATAGATGAACATTTTAATGTAGAAGGGGTAAGTGTTCCATCTTTTTGGTTATTATTTTATTTTGTTTCCTAATTTGTTATAGCTAGTTCATTCATGTGTCTTTGATCAGTTTAAAATTTTATTTCTGTTATATAGATCTTTTCTATCATTTAATAGTCAATAATTTTATTGAATTCCAAGGACAATTCTTAAATAATCTGTTTGTGTGTTCTGGTTAATGGCATCTTCTTTCACACAGCACAACAATCAATGGAATGGTATGTACTCACTTTAATAAACTGATGTACTCTACAGATTCTGAAATGTAGCTTTATTGAGATTTAGTTTTATTTTGATCACTTCCCTCCAACTTTTTCGTTCAATAGAAAACCTAGAAAGTTGTATGCAACATGGCATTTACATTTTATATTTTATCTCCCAATATTCTGCAAAGTGTGTTATTCATTTATTTTTTTTTACTCAGGTTTATATTTGTATTTCTCTCAAAGTGAAAGTTGTTAGACCCAGCTTAAAAAAAAAATCTAACTTCTAGTCTAATTGTGGAATTTCAGCAAGAGGGGTTTACATTCAACTTCTGAAAAGCAACCAGGGAGGCACATAGTCTCTAATGTTCAGGGAGTACTTGG
>NW_026076069.1:0-1305 GCF_014885135.2 Alexandromys fortis
AAGGAAGGAAGGAAGGAAGGAAGGAAGGAAGGAAGGAAGGAAGGAAGGAAGGAAGGAAGGAAGGAAGGATTTGCTGTAATCGCTATAAGGTGAATCTCCTATCACGTGGTTTGCATTATCCTGGATCCTGATTTATACTTTCTCTTATAATAAGCAACGAACTTGATTTTTTTTTCTTGTAACTCACAGCTGGAAACATGACTCATCTGTTAAGAGAGTTTGCTGGTTTTTCAGAGGATCCAGGCTTGACTGCTGCACCCACATGGCAGCTCACAACTGTTTGTAACTCCAGTTCCAGGGATTTGGATGTTCTCACCCGGCTTCCATGAACACTGCATGCATGTGGTACACGGACATACTTGCAGGCAAAATACCCCCACATATAAAATAATATTGTTTAAACTTGAGATTCATGGTTGTAAATACCTCTATACCCAGTAAGAAGACCAAACTACATAAGATTCTCTCTCAGGAAAAAAAATCCTAGTTTGTGGTCCCTCACATTGTTTAATCACATATTTTGTGCTTTATTAACTAAGAAGGAATGAGTTTTTTTTTTTTTTTTTCAAGATAGGATTCTTTTGTATAGCTTTGGAGCCTGTCCTAGAACTCACTGAGCTGACTCAAACTGACTGAGCTGGCCTCAAACTCCCAATTTTTGCTATAAGTCAACACACCATCTGAAGATTTGTAATAGGTAAAGGATATGCCTTTGTTTTGTAAAATGGGAAAAGGGCTATTAGAAACACAAATCCATTCTCACACCACTTAAGGAAAACAGAGTAAGGAATTTAGAAAACAATTCCCTAGAACTGCAGAGCTCTGAAAATACCCCATAGTGGGTTCAAAGCCCAAGCTGAAAACCACTGGATTAATGCATATCACATCAAACTACTCCTGAACATCTACTATGAAGCACTTTATACAAGTTTACATGTATTATCTCTAATTCTTACCAACTTTATGCTCTAAGCACTGAGTAGTCAGGAGATTTTCCCAAGAGTTTAGAACTAACAATGGACAGTGTAAGACTCAGAACTCGAACCTGAGTTAAAGTTGCGGTCTTTACACTCACATGGCAGACACCTATCTCTCTTACCTTTAGAACATCAGTGGGATTGGCTATAGTCGATGAAATCACTCCTGACACTACCCCACAGATCATATTAATTAGGAGAGTTTCATCTGTAAAAATGTAAAATAAACAAAATGAACAGAGAGAGAGAGAGAGAGAGAGAGAGAGAGAGAGAGAGAGAGAGAGAGAGAGAGAGAGAGAGAAAGGTTCATTTTATTAAGTACTGTTTC
>NW_026076070.1:0-1319 GCF_014885135.2 Alexandromys fortis
GATGTATATTGTGAAACCCACAGAGAATAGATGAAAGTTGAGGAAAACACTTGCAAAAAAATTTTTTTAAAGAAACCAGTAAAAACCAACCAACCAAACAATGAAACAACAAATAAATAAATAAAATGTACAATCAATGCAATGTCAGCAGGGTTCACAATCCCAACACCTACATCAACATTAAAAGCTCACCTGAAGGAAAATAAAAACAAAACAAATAAACAAAAACGGAAACCCAGAGAACCAATTTTCTTGGAAGAGTCCTTCACCTGTAAATGATTTTCATTTGAGTTCCCCCCTCCAAGCTTTAACTCCCCCATCCCACCATAGCAGCTCCTTCTGTATCACCAGCGACCTCCACATTGGTACAGCCAGTGCCTGGGTCTTCATCCAGCCTGTCCTGTCACCAGCATTGAGCTAGGGATGGGCTCATCACTGCCTCTGAAACACCTGCTCCATCTGTCCTTAGGGCATCTCTCCTGGTTTCCCTCAGAGAGCTCCAGCTCAGCCCTCTGCTGTTTCTCTTCTATCAACTGGGGTCTGAGTCCCCCTGACTGTGTAAGTGAACTTCCTGGAAGACCTCATCCAGCTGAATGGCTTTATGTACTCAGTCTCTACTTCCCCATTTCCAACTCTAAACAAGACACAGCCCCAGAACTCCATTCCTATCTGTTGGGTCTACAGGGCTGCACAAAGATGAGGGACAGACCACAAACGTCTACTAAACCAGAAGCAAACTCTATTCCAGTAAAAAATAAAATAAAATAAAAATTAAAAAAAAAACAAATCTCCATAGAGCACAAAAATCTTATCAGCTAGCTGAGACCACAGCCAGAGATGGACTTGTAAGGCTATGACAACGGACGGTTTCTGAACTCCCCTTTCTTATAACAAGAAGCAACAAGCCTTAGGCATAAACAAAGGAATTTTTACAGTCTCGAGGTAAAACTCAGCTACAAATGGCCTTTTCTTACAATTTCCATTTACAGAGATTTTCAGCTAAACTAGTGTTTGTAATTAGTCCACTGTTTTTCCCTGGGGCTCCCTGATGGTGGAGCTTTTTACCAAAGCTCTGCGCTCCCCTGATACTGCCAGCTTCTCATAGCAGGGAAGGCTATAGAAAAATGCACAACCAAAACATCAGGTAGACCCATCATGTAAGTTAACTCAGCGCACATCCATTGCTGGTCATGAGTGGCCGGGGGTTATCTAAAAGCTGACCCTGAGTTTGCAGAGGCCGCTTCAGCTTTGCAGGCAGAGCTATCAGTTGTAAAGCACAGTAGCCCACTGTTAACAGTTGATCCTTAAATGCTGAGAAA
>NW_026076071.1:0-1305 GCF_014885135.2 Alexandromys fortis
TCTACATGGAAAGTAGAAAGTAGAAAAAGACAAGATCTCCTGAGTAAATTGGGAGTGAGGGGACTTTGGGGGGAGGGTTGAAGGGGGGAGGGGAGAAGTAGGGAGGGGGCAGAGAAAAATGTAGAGCTCAACAAATATCAATTAAAAATTAAAAAATAAAAGAATGGTCTTTGGGGGAACCAGCAAGATGGCGTTGTGTGTAAAGGCATTTGATGCCACACATGATGGCCCGAGTTCAATCTCCAAGACCCACGTGGTAGAAGACGACTGACTCCAGCAAGTTGTCCTCTGACCTTGACACACGTGCCCGTCCCGTCCGACCCACTCACGTGCACACACAGAGAGAAATAAACAAATGTACTTTTTAAAAAATTGAAGAATATTCTGTGAGCATCTGCATTCCATGGATGAACATGGATACGCATGGGAGGGAACAGGGCCAAGAGTTTTCAGATCTTCCTCTCAACTGTCAAGGCACACACAGTCCTAGCAGACAGAAAGCACCCCTGCTCAGGAAGCTGTCCTGAAGCAGGCTGTCCTCCCCCCCCCCCCCCCCTCGGAGAAGCCCCTTTGCATCCTGGGAGCTCTGCGGACCGGCACAGACTCGCTCTGCACGCTTTGTTGAGTACCTTTTCTACGCAACGTGCCTCAGCTAAAACTACCAGACCATTTTGCTAGAGGGAAGACAGGATGCAGAGGCAGAGACTTTACCCTCAGCAAGCTGACTCCCACAACAATTCGAATCCAGACCCTTTTTTTTTTTTTTTCAAGGAGATCATAATCTAGCGAGAACAGATAACCGAGTGGATAATTAAGGAAGCCTGTATCAGCAGTAGAGATGAGGAGAACAGACAGGCTGCGGAGGCTCTACCCGTGGCGGGAGATGAAGAGGAGTCGGCAACAAAGGGCCTTTTATACACGCCGGAGATTAGATTTTATTTTGAAACACCCAAGGAGCCACTTAGGGCTCTTACACGAAGAGGCAATGAAGGTCTTCCAAAACGTGACCGCGTTCATTGGCGCCACATTGTGGGAAGTGGAGTGGAGGCTACAGAAGTAGAAATGAAACTATTCAAAGACACCTCCCACACTGGCTCCAGCTGTGCCCCCATCCCCCTCCAGCTGTTCTCCAGGGACACAAGCTAAGCTGTCATATGGTGGCGTCTGGCTTCACTCTCTCCCTGCGTCGGCTCCCATCTTCTGCTTTATCGGCTAAATTTAGGATTTCCTGAACTGTCTATAATTTGTCCGCAGATGCTTTTGTTTTCTTTGGTTCTTTCTGAAGCGGAGCTTCCCTGTGTAGCC
>NW_026076072.1:0-1327 GCF_014885135.2 Alexandromys fortis
GTATGTGTTCTTTTATGCAATTGAAGACGACTGTGCTGTGCAAAGGCTTTACCACACTGATTACATCCATAGGGTTTCTCTCCAGTGTGTGTTCTTTTATGCATTTGAAGACTATTTCGATATGCAAAGGCCTTCCCACACTGATTACATCCAAAGAGTTTCTCTCCAGTATGTGTTCTTTTATGCAATTGAAGGTAACTGTGCTGTGCAAAGGTCTTACCACATTGATTACATTCATAGGGCTTCTCTCCAGTGTGTGTTCTTTCATTCCATTTAAGGTAACTGTCATATGCCAAAAGTTTACAACATTGAATATATATGGAACGATTCTCTCCAGTTTGAATTCTTTCAGTCCTGCAAGGATAATTGGCACACTTAAAAGCTTTACCACATTCAATACACTGTTGTATCTATACATTTGTATGAATTAGTTTTATAATAAATTCTAATTGTAAAGAGAAAGCAGATACTGAGTTTTTATAACTGTGTTTAAGCTCATGTCTTGCTCTTTAATTAGAGGTTGTCTTGCAACTTTGAAGATACCTCTGATGGTCAATTCCTTTCTTTCATAACTTACCTTTTTACCTATACAGAACTTTTTTCTATAAGATATTTTACACATATGAGAAAAGGAGTAGATAAACTCAGAGCTTTACCACCTTTATTGCATTCATAAATTTTTCTATCCTGTGAATCATATCATATTTGCTATGTGAACTAGGACACCCAGAAGTATTTGCACAGTTCTAGAACTCATAGGGCTATTTTGCATTGTTAGTTTGTTTATGTATTAACAATGATGGTGGAAAACCAATCACTTGTCTACTTGAATCAAATTCAACAAGTATATTCTACATGGGGACTACTGCTGATCTCATTGTTCTTAGAGAGAAGTTTGCTGCATCTCTCTATATCCCTATGTTCATATGCATGTATCAGGAGTAATGTATGGTATACCAAGTAAAGAAGAACATCAAATAAAAGATTTCCCCATTGAATTCTTAGAATTTGACTTTCTGTTCCTCACAGACTTGTGGTATATAACTATGATTTCTCCACAACACCTACCCCTTGACTCTTGACTCTAACTGGCTCTCTCACTAAACGTTGCATGGTCACAAGAAGTATATGAGTAATACAAGATTTACTATGGGCTATAGGCTTAGTAGCAAGGTTTTCAGATATACTTATCTTCTTTTCAGTGTGTATAAATTTTGTATTATGAGAAGCAAGAAAGAAAATGGATTCGGAGATGTACAACAAAGCTCTCATGGTGCTATGGCTCAAATGGTGATATCTGTTTAGGTGTTGTTTTCTTGACTTCTTT
>NW_026076073.1:0-1264 GCF_014885135.2 Alexandromys fortis
GCCCCCCCCCCCCCCCCCCCCCCCCCCCCCCCCCCCCCCTCTCCCCTCCCCCCCCCCCCCCCCCCCCCCCCCCCCGCTCAAGACCTGTCCTATTGCAGCTCTATCCCCACCCCCAGAGCTGTCCTGTTGAAACTCTACCCCTCCAGAGCTGTCCTGTTGAAACTCTACCCCTCCAGAGCTGTCCTATTGCAGCGCTTCCCTTCCAGAGCTGTTTTATTGTGGCTCTATCCCCACCCCCAGATCTGTCCTATTGTGGCTTTACCCCTTCAGAGCTATCCTATTGTGGCTCTATCCAAGTATAACCTGTCTTCCAGATAAGTCAGGCTATCCCTGTAGCACTTCTGTAACACATTCCTCTACAGATTTGCTGTATCATCTAGTTCCTTACTCTATACCTAAGCTCTGATTCTCACATTGTAGCTTGGTTATCTTTGACTTAACAGCTAATATTCACCTATAAGTTAATATTTAATCATATTTGTCCTTTTGGATCTGGGTCACCTTGTTCAGAAGATATTTTCTTTTTTTTTAAAAATATTTATTTATTTATGATGTATACAATATTCTGTCTGTGTGTATGTTTGCAGGCCAGAAGAGGGCACCAGACCTCATTCCATATGGTTGTGAGCCACCAAGTGGTTGCCGGGAATTGAACTCAGGACCTTTGGAAGAGCAGGCAATGCTCTTAACCACTGAGCCATCTCTCCAGCCCCAGAAGATATTTTCTAGTTCTATGCATTTACCTAAAACTATATGATTTCATTTTTTAATGGTTTAGTAACACTCCATTGTGTAATACACTACATTTTCTTTATCCATTCTTCTGTTGAGGGGTATCTGGGTTGTTTTCTGGCTATTTTGAATAGGGCAGCAATGAACAAGTTTGACCAAACATCTCTGTGGTAGGATGAAGCATCCTTTGGGTATTTGTCCAGTAGTAATATAGCTGGATCTTGAGGCAGATCAATTTCCCCCTTCCTGAGGAACCACCACAATGATTGGCTGCATACATTCGCAGTTCCACCAGCAGCGGAGGGAGGAGTGTTCCTCTTGCTCTATATCATTGCCAGCATGAACCTGCCACTTGCTTTTATTGATCTTAGCCATTCTGACAGGTATAAGATGAAATCTCAAAGGAGTTTTGATTTGCATTTCCTTTATGACTAAGGATGTTGAATATTTAAGTATTTCTTAGCCATTTGAGCTTCCTCTTTTGAGAATTCTCTGTTTAGATCTGTACCCCAATTTTATTTTATTTTATTTT
>NW_026076074.1:0-1317 GCF_014885135.2 Alexandromys fortis
GAGAGAGGTATGCAAAGGAAGTCGGCCAATTCACGTAACAGCTTAGCAGGAAGTAAGTCAGGGCCAGCTGACTTGCTCGGATTGAGATAGAGAAGTTCACGCCTCACGAATTCTGTTTCAATTTTCATCTCTGGGATGGAGATAATGGGATTCGCCACACTGGATTGCGATAAGTTAAATTGGGGCTCGTTTCGATAAACAGACTGAAAAAAGTCGGAAAGTATTTCAGCCTTATCTCTGTCTTCAGATGCACATTCTCCAGTGGATGAGGTTATGCTGGATATTTGATCCCTGGATTTCAATTTTGAATTTAGATGAGAGTAGAATTTTTTTGGGTTATTTATAGCCGCTTCTAGTACATGTCTGTCGTACGCATTTCGACTGTTTTCAATGAGTTTTTTGCATTGGTTCCGTATTATTCTGTATGCAGATAAATGTTCTGAGTAATCAGTACTACGAGCCAAGCTCCAGGCTCTAGATTTCTTATTGATTACAGTTTTTATTTCTGTAGTCAGCCACAGTGGCCTATTCCGCGACCTTACTGGTAGGAGTGGACAGTAACTTTCGATCAGATATAGAAGGACACCCTTAAAATAGTCCCAGTTATATTGTAAAGATCCATTTATGTTATCCACCCAATTTATATCAGCCAAGAATTCGCGCATTCCCTGGAAGTCACCTTTCCATATACAGCGTTTGTACTTGGTAACCCCATTCGCTAAATCGCATAGCTTGTATTCCCATGAAAGAACATTATGATCACTGAGACCTAATGGTGGATACATGGTTACTTCAGAAACGCTGTCTTCGTCCTTCGTGAATACAAGATCGAGACAGTTTGCTCGCTGTCCATCTCTAAATCGAGTATTCGCTAGTGAGTTTTGCACTAAGTACATGTCAAGCGCAAAATTTAGGAGCTTTTGGTCAAAGCCGGTTGTATTGTTTGTGCGAAGAGATTCCCAGTCAATAGATGGCGCATTGAAGTCACCAATTACGACAATTTCGTTTTGGGAGCAGTGATGTTTTAATTCCTCAAGGAGTAGATCGTCAAGAACGGGTAATTGGTTTGGAGGACGATAAACCACAGCAACAGTTAATTTTGGGGATGATGGGAGTTGTAGTCTGACAAGGACAATCTCAAGCTGATCATTTATCCGTGGTAGACAGGAAATTTCACAAGCTGATATATTATCTTCAATATATAATAGGATTCCTCCACCGTTTCTGCCAGTTGCTCGGTCTCTACGGAATATTTGATAGCCAGGGATTACTATTTCAGAATTATCGATCTCTGGGTTGAGCCAAGTTTCTGTTATA
>NW_026076075.1:0-1286 GCF_014885135.2 Alexandromys fortis
TTCTCTACAGTTTCTGTGGAAGAGAATCTGTAGAAGAAATATTCAGAATTGAAACTGTGCTGGATTTAAAACACAGTTTTAAAGAAAGCAGGGCATGTAATATTAAAAGTTACCTGAAACTAAGCTATTGGTAAGGTCGTAAGACCCATGTAGACAGCTTTCAAGATGTTCTGAGAAACTGATAAATAAAAGCGTCCTTAAGTCAATAGAAGTAACTGCAAAGACTTGCCTGTGGGCTGTGACATTTCTAAGGAACTAGACATAATTGAATTCTAGTTCTTGTATTTTTTTTTGAGTGAAAATGGCTAAGTTATTAAGAGAAGAATTCTGTTTGGAGAGATAAAACAAAAATTATCGATACAACTCAAAGCTCATTATAGCACTGAACTGAAGAATTTTAAGGGATCAACAAATCAATAGAGAAGTTGATGCCACTCAGCTTCAGACACACATGTATGGGTTTTACGTAGTTTTTCTTGTCCCTTTTTTCCTTCAAAGTGCCTCAGTGTTTTTTGTTTGTTTGTTTGTTTGTTTGTCTTTAGAGACAGGGTTTCTCTGTGTTTTTGGAGCCTGTCCTGGAACTAGCTCTTGTAGACCAGGCTGGTCTCGAACTCACAGAGATCCGCCTGCCTCTGCCTCCCGAGTGCTGGGATTAAAGGCATGCGCCACCACTGCCCGGCTAGTGTTTTGTTTTTGATGGGTTTTGGCCATTAATAAAATAAAAGTGATGTTTCCTCCTTTTTCTGTTTTATCTCATAGAAGTTTAAGGTCATACAGAAGAATTTCTCTTTGGACTGCCAATTCACAAAAAAAAAAAAAAACAGACATGGGAACTTATTATTAATTATGAAAGCTCAGTCTATAACATAGGATTTTCCAACTAGCTCTTATAACTAGCTCTTAAATTAATCTATTCATATTAATCTATATTTTTCCTCATCACTTTTTACCCCTCTTTCATCAGTCACTTCCTGTTCCCTCCTTGTGTTCTGTGGCATCTCTCCCTTGACTAGATTCATCTCCTCTCCTTCTCTCTCTAAGTTCTACCTAACCTCTTTCTGACTGTCTATTGGCCATTCAGCTTTTGATTAAACCTATCAGAAGACACCATGGCAAAGACACATTTTTACAGTGTCTTTGATTTATATCAATGCATTTTTATAGAGCATTGGTTAGCAATTTGTTGTTTAGTATCAATTCACCATGTAAAGTACGTTAGGAAGTACGTATCTAAACAGAATGCTATGTCACCTATCTTCTCTACAGTTTCTGTGGAAGAGAATCTG
>NW_026076076.1:0-1322 GCF_014885135.2 Alexandromys fortis
TTTTATTTTTTGTAGAAAAAAAAATGATAAGTTTAGCTTATTTGGATTACATACAGAGCAGGCCTAGATATAGAAACATCACTTCTGTCCCAAATCCTCCTCATCAGACTTGGTTACACACAAAAGAAGCCTGAAAAATAAGTGAAGACCAGGGAGGTGAATCAGCTGGTAATTCTTGCTATGTAAGCCTGAAATCCTAGTTCTAATGCCTAGCACTGACATAAAAATCCAGGAGTAATGACACACCACTCTAATACCACCAGTAACCAAGAACAAGGTGGAAGTCGGTGATCCTGAAAACTCACAGACCAGCCCATCAAGTCAAAACAGGAAGTTCCAGGTCCAGTGAGAGAGCTTACTTATCTCAAGAATAAGGTGAAAAGCGATAAAGGAAGACACGTGATGTAAACCACTGGCCTCCTGACATATATGCATAGGTGCACCAACCCATACAGTTCACACATTTACTTATACTGGGCATACAATCACAATATTTACAAAAAAGAAAGAAAAACATTTGCGTGTTAAAGAGAAAAGCAAATAGTCCATGACACATCCATCTGCTTACCAAGCATTTATAGCTCAAAACCTTTTCCAGTCTTGTCTCTCCATATTTGGGAGCTAGAAGCAGTTAGCACATCCAAGTTCCTAAGACTACTGGTAACTGGACTTTCTGCATCCCCTCTAACCCACATGGGAAAAGAAAAACTGTAAACATTTGTCTTATCTCTTACACATAAAGCATTTGAGAATAGTCAGCTTGCTTTTACGTTGCCGTTTTCCAACATGTTCCTTGCTCTTCATCCTCGGGGGCACATATCCCTTTTCTGACACTGTTGCAAACAACACATGAAAGGTTCAGCCATACAATAGCAATATTCTGTGTTTATAGCTTGGTATGTTGACTTTCTCCCATATTAGGCTTTCACTCAGTCAGCATTATAATTTCATTTTTGATTTCTGTAATAGACAGGGATTAACTGCCCACATAAGTAACAGCAAAGTAGCTGCAGCTACCACATCACAACTTCATTTCATGTTTATATAAAGTACGTTTGGAAGCATGGGTAGAGCAGAGATTTGGTCTACTCAGACACTCAGGAAGCTGCTTTTCCTCTTATGATTCTATGATTTCATAAGCCTTACATCCATGGGTATACTTTCTGTATCAGGTGTTGTGTTACCTGGAAGTATATCATATTATATAGATTATATTGAGAAAAATCTCATTAAATTCTACATCAAATTGCAAGATAAGATGTTTTCTACCCATGTTACCAGGTAAAAGAGGCTGTGAATCTGGAGTCAGTTTATCATTGCAC
>NW_026076077.1:0-1327 GCF_014885135.2 Alexandromys fortis
GAACCCTGACTGCTCTTTGGACTGGAGAGGGAGGGGGAGAGGAGTGGGGGGAGGAGGAGAAGGGTGGGAGGAGGGGGAGGGAAATGGGAGGCTGGAAGGAGGCGGAAACTTTTTTTTTCCTTTTCTCAATAAAAAAAAAAGAATACAATTGTAAACACTGGAAAAAAACAATTAGTGTTGCTAATGATCACTTTTAAAATTAATCCTCGAGAAAATGGTTTACTAAGAATAATTGCTTCTTTGTTTTCACTGGGGCATTCAGACTCATGAAAACCTGGTCAGTCCTCTTCTGTCTATTAAAACTGTGACTTAGTGAGGTGCTCTCGAGGGAGTACTTCTCCCCAGACTTCAGTAAAATGGAATTTAGCTATTATTTATTCAGACAGAAGCAGAAAGGTCTGCTGGAGGATACTTGAGCGACTCCTCCAATTGCATGTTTCCAAGTCAGAACAAGTAAGTGACCTTATTGAGATGGTTTTCAGTTCAACTGCTTTCTCTGTGAAGAACCTCCCAGCAGCCTCAGTCTTCTGTAGAGGAGAGCCACTCCATTCTCCAAGAAAGGAGATGTCGTGGCCAGGTGGATCTAGCTCTCTTACTTGGTTTTTGTCTTCACACAATCCCATTTGTTCCTTTTCTTTCCTCCAGCATCCCAGGTATACTCCTGTCTCCAGGTCTGCACACCTGCTTTTTCTCTCTTCCTAAGGACTTTCTCCTTGTACTGCCAAGTGAGTACACAACACCAACGGCTCTCCTAAGCCTTTATTCAAAAGTTACCTTTGGAATCATAAACTATAGGCTCAATATGCTTTGCTTTATAGCTAGTAAACATAGTACATACTATGTTCATCTTTCTAAGTCTGGGTTACCTCACTCAGGATGTTTTTTTCTAGTTCCATCCATTTGCATGCAAATTTCAAGATGTCATTGGTTTTCCCTGCTGAATAGTACTCTAATGTGTAATTGTTCCACATTTTCTTTATCCATTCTTCTGTTAAGGGGCATCTAGGCTTTTCCCAGGTTCTAGGTATTACAAATAATGCTGATGAACATAAGTTGAACAAAAGACACTGTCACTAAGACAAAAAGGCAACCCACTGACTGAAAGAAGATCTTCACCAACCCCGCAACTGACAAAGGTCTGATCTCCAAAATATATAAAGAACTCAAGAAACTAGACTGTAAAAGGCTAATCAACCCAATTATAAAATGGGGCACTGAGCTGAACAGAGATCTCTCAACAGAAGAAGTTCAGATAGCTAAAAGACACTTAAGATCATGCTCAACTTCCTTAGCGATCAGAAAATGCAAATCAAGCCAACTTTAAGAT
>NW_026076078.1:0-1333 GCF_014885135.2 Alexandromys fortis
AAAAAAAAAAAAAAAAAAAAAAAAATAAAAATAAAAATGTAAGCTTCTAGCCCAGTGGGAGATTTTGGCCCAAGACAGTAAGGCAGGGGGTGATGAAAGAACACACTCAATGTGTGTCTCTGACCTCGAGTGTACCCATGTGGGTGCACCCACAGTTATATGCATTCTCCACACACAAACTGAGATGCTTCATTAATCTAGTAGGTACCCAATCCAATCAATTTCACAATCAATGTTGGGCCTTGTGGTGTCTTGGGAGAACGAAAACTACATAAGATATCAAAGTAAATGTCAAATACATGGACAAGAAGTCCATAGAGGAAGGCTGGGCAGGATGTATGTGTGTGTGTGTGTGTGTGTGTGTGTGTGTGTGTGTGCCTCTGGATGCTCACAGAGGCCAGAAGAGGATGTTGAATCTCCTTGGAGTTGGAGTTACAGGTGGCTGTGAGCCACCTGACAGGGATTCTGGGAACTAAACGTGGGTCTTCTGGAAGAGTAGCAAGTGCATACTGAGAACTGCTGAGACATCTTTTCAGACTCCTAGCCTGTGGTGGACTTCAAAGTCTTAGTTGGGTAGATGGTGCCATAGTGACCGAAATGGCATTTTAGCATGTAGTGGGAAGGAGTCCAGCTCTTTTTCATGATGACTGGAGTATGAGCCTGTTGACGACATCTCTCCTGCTGACAGGGATTTTAGATCCTGTTTGTGAGGTTTGAAAGCAGGGTGAAGGCAGAGTGGGAGGAATTAGTTATATAGATTCCTCCACAGAACATCACCACTGGCTAATCTTTTCTCTTTTTATCAATAGGAACTAGTTTTGGAAATTTTGGTTTGAATCTATTAAATGGGGGGGGGGAGGCAGACAGACAGAAAACACACACACATGCACATACACACACAGAGATCTTTTTCAAACTGAAGTGCAGAAATGTTAAATGAGTATTTATTTGGTATGCTATCACTTTAAATATTTGAAGCATAGAAAATTGGATTTTCTTTATAGAAACAAACCACAAATTGGAATCGCTTGAACAGCACCTACCATGTTCTTATTGTGTAACTTACAGAGCGAGCATCTTTTCATCCTGCTTTAGAAGGCCATGTCAGATGGCCTTCCTACATGATGTCCTATGATTTTCTATATTTTTGTGCTATTTCTGAGATAGCTATAAAATATAATCCTTTGGAAATTCCTTTAATGTGTGTGTTCATGTGTACGCACATGCTTGTAGAGGCCAGAAAAAATGCTTTAGGTATTGCTCCTTATTGTACTGCCCATCTTCTTGTTTTTTTGTTTTTTTTTTTTTTTTTTTTTTTTTTTTTTTTTTTTTT
>NW_026076079.1:0-1326 GCF_014885135.2 Alexandromys fortis
AAGGAGTTGCTAAAGGTGAGCTCTTAGAGTCTGGTTTTGCCTTGCTGCCCTTTTATCCTCCCCCCATCTCACATCACCAATGTTCCCATTAAGTGGGCCTGGAAAAGAATTTTTGCTCACACTCTGAAATACTGAGATGCATGAACTCAAAAAAAAAATCTTAAAAGCACAGAGAGATATAATTAAATCTTCCCTAATGATAGAGACTGAGGGGTACAATGGAAAATGGCCAACTTTGTTTGTTTCGTGGCTTTTAAAAAAGTGTTCCATACTTCATTGATGACTTTGCCAGTCAAAGGCCCATTTCATTTTCTCTGCAGAGGGTAGACTGAGCATATTGGTGCAGCCTGCTAACTTTGGTATTTTACTTTGTTGAAACTGGGGAGTCACTATATTTCCCAGACTGATCTTGAACTTCAAACAATCCTCTTGCCTTTGGTATATGTTATCCATCATGCCCAGTCTTCTTTAAAAAAAAAAAATTGAAGTCATTAGAAATTAGAAAGGGTCTCTCTCTCTCTGTCTCTGTCTCTGTCTCTCTCCTTCCAATGAAGCCCAGTCTCACCTTGAACTCACAGTGACTTTCCTGCCTCAGCCTCCCACAAAATGTTGGGGTTATAGCCATGACCATTAGATTCTTTTGATACAAGATCTTTTACATAGTCCAGAGGGGCCTTAAACTCAGGATTGTTCTTTTTCTGAGATCTCTAGGATAAAGTTCAGCTATAAGCTTAACACTATCAGTGGCCAACTTTGCTTGTTTGTGAAAGAAGATAGTGGAGGGATGAAGAGGAGAGAGTACATGGATCCCAGGCTACAGAAAATTACACCCACTACGGATTTCCTGTTGGCATCACTTTGAGGAGGAGGTAGGTCAATCAGAGGGAATTTTCATCATTTGCAGTCAGCATATCCCATCTTACAACTACTCAGATCTTGGCAAGATCCCTGAGAAAGGCAGACAGCAATACAGGTAATAAACAGGTAGGCAGACCAGGAAAGTTACAGGCAATAGCATGAATGCTCTCCTAAGCTAGACACCACCTTCTACCCCAGCACTTAGGAGGCAAAAGCTAGATGATCTCTGTGAGTTTGAGTCCAGCCTAGTTTACATGGCGAGTTCCAGGTCAGTCAGGGCTGAATAGCGAGGACCTATCTAAAAAAAAGTATTTCTCAAAACTTGATAGAGTGTGGGGAATGTTCTATTGGGAACTCACCAAGACCAGCTGGCCTGGGTATGAAAAAGCCTGGGATAAAACCGGACTCGCTTAATATAGCGGACAATGAGGACTACTGATAACTCAAGAACAATGGCAATGGGTTTTT
>NW_026076080.1:0-1326 GCF_014885135.2 Alexandromys fortis
CTTCCGTTTCCGGTGGCAGAAAGGTGTGGGGCTGGCAGCGGCTTCCTGTTCGAGTGAAGCTGTGCTTTAGGCACGTGTGTTACTTTCTCCGGCTCCTGCGTCTCCCCCTTCCTGTTGATCTTGTCTGCGGTACTCCTTGCAGGCTCAAGGATGAAGGCGGTAAGTGCCCTCGGGTCCCCGCCCTCCATGACTTACGGTTTCCCGGGTTGACAGGGTCCTCGCCTGGCTTGTCTTTACCGAGATTTTCCACTCTGGTATAGGGGGCGGTGGCCTGTGTTGGGGCTTCTGGCGGTTCTTTGCACCATCTGCTTCGGGTCCTTACTTGGCTTTTGCTTCCTCGCTCACGGTGACCAAGCACGGCCTTAGGGAGCCGGTGTGAGGCCAGCTGTGAGCCCTACATCTGAAGGATGTCAGACTGAAGAGTCTTTCCAGACTGTCTCTCGGTCCTTTTCTACACGTGAGAAGCAAGTCCAGACTTCTTGAACCGGACCCGGAGAGGACCCGTTTCCCACTTAAAGTTTAAGGAGATAGGAAGGCTGGTGATTTCCGAGATGGAGAGGGAAATTTAGAAGGAGTCTTGGGATTTGGAGTATAAAACAATTGCCAGCAAGAGAATTGGAATCCAAACACATAATTCAGTTTAACCCTCCTTAAATCAGGGATCTTCATTGAATTGCATGATTTCTGTAACCTTCACTTCCTCTGTTATGTGACGATCATTATGTAGGCGATTGAGAAGTCTGAGTGCTTTGGGATTAATAAAACACCAAGTAAATGTCAGTTGTTATTGTTAAAGATAGCATTATTTTGCTCTGTGTTATGGTACAAGTGTTATAAGCTACTCTTGAATAACCATTTACCTCAAAATAAGAGATTCATAACGTTTTTCATTTCAGGTAGAGTCAGGCTATGGAAAAGTTCTGTCATGAGTCACCGATGTTCTAGTGCCATTCTGTAGGATGAGTTACTACTGCCTTATGTTGGTTTTAGTTCTTATGCAGGATCCACAGTTGTGAGACATTTGTGAAATTGGTCTAATTTGTAAGCTGTTTTCCTTAACCTGATTTAAGAAATAATTTAAGTTTCTAAGTTGCAGTGCCCCTTCTGTTGTTTTCTAGAGGAGGAATAAAAAGCAGGTCCCAAGCTTTCGCAAGCTGATAAAAACTAGTAAGGTGAAACTCGAAAACAAACTGAAGAATAAGCAATTTAAGCAGCAGAGCACTATCAAGAAGTACCGAAAAGAGCAGAGGAAGCTAAGGCAAGCTGTCAAAGATGCCGTATCCAAGAAACCAGTCCCCTTGGAGGACCCAAAGAGCAAATGGCCAG
>NW_026076081.1:0-1326 GCF_014885135.2 Alexandromys fortis
CCTCCCTTCAAATTAAGTGTTTCACTTTGGAGGATACTGCTCACAGGGACCACTGTGATTGTGAGCTTTGGGCTTTATGAAACCTACCCACAAAGTTTACTTGTAGCTGGAAACTTGTCAGTATGTAATCCTACATGTACCCCTTCTCGCAGTCAATGAAGGGCTATTAGATAACTTTCTTATGACATATTGAATCAGGAAGAAACCAGCTCACATTATATAGCTCCATCAGTGTGGCCATTTGATGTCCCATAATCAGGGCAGTCAGGATATAATTGAACACCAGGAGCAGACTTCGAAAGGTTAGAAAATCTTAGGCAGGCAGCGGGTGGGATAGGCTTGCTCCAGAATCTGAGGATTCCCGAACACAGAATGCACACAGGGCTGTCACTACTCAGATGCATGACAAGATCATTACACCATGGAGGTAGAGCACTTTCTGTCTGAGTCTTACTGATATTATGCAGTTTGCCATGAACACTTAAGTGGGTCAGGGCATCATTCCCCTACTCTGGAGGTAGCGCTGTAACAGTGCATTGCACATTTTTTCTTTGGGTTACATGCTGTGGAAGGCATTATTTTAGTTTTTCTGTTGCTATTGTTTGTTTTGTTTTTAACCTTTGCAAGAAATAGTCTAGCATATTCCCTAGCACAAAGCTCCTAAAATCTTCCTTCTACGATGTTGGTATCTCCCGAAGACCCTGGGATTTAACCACCCTGTCTTTACATAGATTGATTACAATTATGGTCAACAGGATGTTGCAACAGTTTGTCTATAAGTTCATAGACTGCTTCTAATCTTCCTTGACTATGTGGATGAAAGATGTGCCCACCACACTAACTGTCACTTCCGGTACCTGGGAGATCATCTTTACAGAGGTGTGTGCCACGCTGGCTCCAACTGGGGATATTGCTTGTTTTTTTTTTTTTTCAAAGTCTGGGCTCTCTAGGGTTATCATCAAGTGTTCTAATTATTATAGAGGAGAAAATGTTGGTGGATTTAGGGACATGGTGGCCAATATCATCTGTATTGTACGACAGCCTGTGGGGGACACTAAATCTGTTTCATGTCGTGGAGTAGATTTGATATCTCAGTTGCAGTGAGGGCAGCCTCCTGGCGTCTTCCCCCGAATACCTCTTAAACCCACATGTCAACATAAGCTTTCTGTCACGTTGCTTGTATTGTACATTCAGGGGCAGTTGATGGGGAAGCGTTGTTAGCTAATTATCTTTAAGAGGTGGGACCAAGTTAGGGTGTGGCTTTCTGGGACCCAGAGGAAAGCTGGGGCAGGGCCTAGGTTCTCTCTCTCTCTCTCTCTCTCTCTC
>NW_026076082.1:0-1326 GCF_014885135.2 Alexandromys fortis
TCAACATATGAGAGAGAAGAGACTATTCAGACTGTGAGGTCTTAGCAATATTCTGAACTGTCTGGAGGACCGCTGGTTCTTGACGAATGAGAGACCATCTCTAGGTGTTTTGTCTTGTGAAGACCCATTGTACAAGAGTTTATAGGTTAAACAGAAACTAGGCTACATGGCTTCCAAAAAACCCTTCCCACCCTCCATTAACATCAACTACCCAACCCAAGAGCTATTTTATAGTTTTCTGGTTTCCACAGGTAGGTTGAACATACAAATTTAAAGATCCAGTGTTAGTGTCCACATGAATGAGAACACATGACTTTCCTTTTCCTGGGTCTGAATTACCATAGTATAATTTTTCAATTTCCATTCATCTATGGAAATTTCATAACTTCATCTTTGTTTACATCTGAATATGAGTCATTGTTCATAGTTACTCTACTTAACAGATACCTAGGGTGTTTCCATTTCTTAGGTGCTGTAGATAAGGCATGAAGAAGCATGAATGAGCATGAGCATGTAGTAAGAAACAGATTCTTTTGGTAATAAGCTGAGGTGTGGTGTGGAAATTTTCATAAAGTAGACCTACTTGTGGCTTCTAGGGAAACCTCCACACTGATTTCCTGAGTGGGTTTGCAAGGTAGAGATCCCACTAATAATGTATGGTGGAATCATCTTTCCCCATACCATTCCAGCATTTGTTTTTTTTGTTTTTTGTTTTTTTTTGTTTGTTTGTTTGTTTGTTTGTAACTTGGAGAAGTCCATCCTGGCTGGGATATGATGAATTCTATAAAACAGCTTTAATTGACATTTTCCTGATTATCAAGTATGATGAACACGTCAAAAAGAATATTTCTTAGCTTTTAGTGTCTCTTTTTTTGAAAAATCTGTGTTCAGATCTATAGCCACATTTTATACCTGGATTGGTGGTTTATTAGTTTCTCTGACTTTCTCTAGTCTAATCCATCAGATGCCTGGCCAGCAAGCAATTTTCCCATTCTACAAGCTTCCAATTCAGTTGATAAACATTTCCTTTGCAATACAGATTTTTAAGTTTATGAGACTGACCTTGCTGGCATTTCTTATGTAACTAGACAGGACATCTTTAGCCTCTCTCCTGACATAGACTTCTTTTTTCTTCTAAAAGTTTCAGAGTTTCAGCTCTCGCATCAACATTTTGGATCCATTTAGAATTGGTTTTTATACAAACTGAGAATAAAGGATCAAGTTTCATTCGTCTACTGCAGATATTCACTTTCACAATAACATTTACTAAATTTGCTGCTTTTTCCAATGTGCTTTAGTTATTTAATTTATTTAATATTCCAATCA
>NW_026076083.1:0-1338 GCF_014885135.2 Alexandromys fortis
TATATATATAGAGAGAGAGAGAGAGAGAGAGAGAAAGAGAGAAGGAGAGATTAAACATACATACATACACACAAGACATTGAGTTCACATAGTGTTGTCCATATGAATAGATTTCTTTGGTTAGGTAGTATCATATAACTAACTGCATTTTGGTAACTTCAATATAGATAGAAATCTGTTTAGTTTTCAGATCTTTCCTGTAAAATGTCTCCTTTGGTTCCTCCTTCTATTCCCATTTAAGCACCTTATGCTTATATTCAGAAGATAAGAACTCCTAGAGGCAGAATAACATTAATCTAAGGGTCTTCATATGAGAAATTGCCTATCACTTAGTGGGACTATATTGCAACTAAGAAATTAACTTCATTTTTTTACCATATTAAGTCTCAAATAAGTTGAGGTTGTTTTTGGAAAGCAATTAACCTTTAAGAGTGCTATAATTATTTAATTTGTGTCATCACAACTGGGGGATTTAAAGCAATCAGCCTAGAAGTAAGTTGATTGACTTCCTTGAGCCTCAATTTCCCTTTCTAAAGGGAAGCATATCTGTGTCTTCAACCTCAGTGAGTAGTGGTTCTTAATATTAAGATATTCAGTTTATTCTCAGAACTGCTGAGGTGGATGAGTGCTTCTCTTACTCATACCTTCATCCCTTGAGCACAAAACCACCTCCCTTCTGCTTTCTTGGCTATCTAGAGGCATCTATGTGAGAGATATGTGTCTATGGGTTTCTACACCTGAGCTGGTTTCACACCCGGCACTCACTTTATCTGCAGAGAAACAGAGGCCACCTGTGTTCTCTTTGCCAATTGCTTTCTCTGGTTAAGCTGGCTGACCAGCCCTAACCCTGCCACAAAGGCAATTTTCTCTGCCATGATTTTCTAGGTGGAATTAATTTACCTTTTGCTTTGGCTTGCTGGAAGGCTCTATCACAGCAACATCTGTTTAATGGCCATGTTTGTCCAAAAAGAGACTTGAGAGTCATAATTTTGGGGCCTGGTGATAGGACAGGAATAGGAAACTTAAGAAAGCCAGTATTCTCCATATACAATGTGACAGTAACGCACAGAATACACATGTGCTCTGTACTTCTTGCAAAATTATACCCTTTGGAATTTCAGTAGAGGTAAATTCTAGGCTGATTGCTTTAAATCCCCCAGTTCTATGGAGTTGGGTTTCTATGAACACTATTTTGAATAAAAGAAGTTTGATGTTAGGAAACGAGAGTAAATACAGAAGATGGAAGGGGGGCAGAAAGGAGAGATGAAGAAAGAGAGAGGGAGGGAGGGAGGGAGGGAGAGAGAGAGAGAGAGAGAGAGAGAGAGAGAGAGAGAGAGA
>NW_026076084.1:0-1328 GCF_014885135.2 Alexandromys fortis
ATATAGTCTTTTCATTTTCTATCTATAGAATTTGTTCTAAGTCATAAGAATGAGTATTCACTGACCGTATGGAAGGAGAGTAAAAGGTGAATATATAATTTTACTTACATGAAATTTTCAATATAGACTAATAATCTGAGTCAGTTTATATAATGTTTGTTTAACCATCAGGTTTACAATATAAAAGACTACAGAATTTTAATCAACTACTTAAACTGAAACATTTATAACTGAGAATAGAAAAAAAATAACTTTTAAAGTTTTCTTTCTTCTTTTAAAAGATGGAAATATCTCTTTTTTCTTTTTCCTCTTTTTTATTACTTTATAAATAATACCAATCAAAATTTCCACTTCTTCCCCTCCTCCCACTTCCCTCTCACTACCCCCCATACCCTTCCCTTCACCCCCTCCAGTCCTAAGAGAGGGAAAGAAGCATACCTGTAGTAAGATTGTGTGTATGTGCACATGTGTATGCATGTGTGTGTCTGTGTATGAAGAAACAGATGAGAGATATATTTGCATGTAAGAATGATAGTGAAAAGATCATATACAGAGATCACAGAGACATAGTTAGAAGGAGAAGAAGTAGGAAGGAGAGGATGACAGGTATTAATTTGTGGTGTGCGTGGAAGCTGACAAGCCAAAAACAGAAAAGATAGAGACCCAGGGAAAATAACAATCCAAATCCAATAACAGTCTGTTGGCAGAATTCCTTTTCTATATGACCCGACTTTTCTTCTTTTTCTTCTTTTTTAATTCTTCAACTAATCGTGTGAGGCTCACCCATATTTTGAAGGGCACCATATTAGAGTTTACTTAAATGTGTTCCTTGTGCAAAAACTTTACTGAGAGAATACCGAAGGCATAATGTCTTTTTCCCATGGCCTAACCAAGTTGGCACATTAAAGTCTGTACCACACAAACTAATGACGATTATAAACAGCCATCAGTTATGAAGATGGCTGTTTGAGGTTTGTATGTGTCCTGGTATATCAGAAGAAATTTTCTTTCTAAGAGACATGTTCACATGAGAGGAAAAGATGATATTGTCACCACATAGCCAGCAATGAAGAACAGGACTCATAGTTGACCTGAAAGAAAAAAAAATCCAACCATTAACTTCCTAATAGAAATACAAAGCATTATTTCAAGTTTAGATGGAAGTTTTTCTCATGAGGCACCAATATATATAAGACTAAATTTAATTTGCTAATTAATAATTTGAAAATTAAGTTTTAAGCCGGGCGATGGTGGCGCACGCCTTTAATCCCAGCACTCGGGAGGCAGAGGCAGGCGGATCTCTGTGAGTTCGAGACCAGCCTGGTCTA
>NW_026076085.1:0-1279 GCF_014885135.2 Alexandromys fortis
CACAATGGTGACAACCATACATGTGGTAAGGAAAGCCATATAGGGTTGGGGAAGGCTTCTGTTCTTATCTTTACAGGAAAATACACATCATCAAAATTTCAAGAGACCCTGGATATTTTAATGCTAACAGAAGAAAAAAATAGCTATCCACTAAGGAGCTTCTAGAAAACAGATTATGGTTTATGAATCCAGGTATGGGTTACACTTACATTTACACACACACACACACACACACACACACACATATACATACACACACACACTCAGCTGGTTTTGGAGTTAGACAATGGCTCTGTACGTCTCTAAATTCAAGTGTGTTGTTAAAAGGAACATTCAGAGTTTCTGTCTCATATCGGGAGCCATCTGGTATGGGACAGAAGAAAGACTTAAGGAAAAAGTTTTACTTTCTCCATGCCTTTTTTGTCTATGTCATATTCTTCATTGAATGTATGTATATATGAATGATGTTTAAGTTTTTCATGATAGATTTCCCTATAGATCCTCTTCCTGCAGTAATCTTTGAAGTTTCCAGGAAGAAGATGGGGCCCCACAACAACAACTCTACCTAGGTGAGATGACATCATGATGCAGACAATGCTACTATAAGACCGCTTCTCTTTTGGGGTACCAGCTGCTGAAATGGTGTTCCTTCTCATGACATTCTGGCCAGAACTCCAAATAAGAACTTTGGAGAAAAAAAAAAACATCTATCAACTACTCAGAAATTGTTTGCAACTACACTAGACAGTAATTTTGAAACTTAAACATCACTTTAATTTTGCAGGACCCGGTTAAAAGAACACCACCCCCAATGACAGCAGGAGGCAATTCTAGAAGACGACACCCCCATCCCCAAAAAAGTTTGTTCATGGGTTAGGAACACTGTTCATGGATTGTTGATTACTACTTGTATTAGATAGAGGGTTGGGGTGAAAACTATGTTTGCTTAAAAAAAAAGGGGGTGGGTAGTAATAGTGGGTAATAGAGTGAACACTGTGAGCTATTATTAATATATAATTTATATTGGTATAGTTTTTACATATTGATACATGTTCAAATTATATTTGTTACTTTTGTTTATATTATTTGTATACCTATACAAAGTTATTTTGTCAGATTGTATATATGTATGTTATCTCTGTGTAGGACATTTTGTATATTGATACAACTTTTAGGATATATTTTCATATTGCATTATATATTACTCCTACATCTGATCAAGGTACTTATAGATTGTTTACATTTTGAGGTCATTGTCCTCATTCGTTGCACATTTGTT
>NW_026076086.1:0-1328 GCF_014885135.2 Alexandromys fortis
TCTTGTAGACCAGGCTGGTCTCGAACTCACAGAGATCCGCCTGCCTCTGCCTCCCAAGTGCTGGGATTAAAGGCGTGCGCCACCACCACCCAGCGAGGGCCATTTTTATTCAAACCACCACACCATGCTCCATGCCAGCATATATAAATATTATATATGTATGTATATGTTTTATTTATTTAATAGAGCACAACAAGAAATGATTAGGTCAAAGTCTTGCTAGAAAAACAGGAGCAGACTCAGGTATGTTCGAAATTTTATACTTTCAGGGAGACACTAAAATCTCTAGATGGCATATGGAAGTTTAAGAGGGCTTTCTGCAGCTAGAGGTAATTCAGCTGGCAGAGTGCTTGCCTAACTTGGTCATATTTGACTAATTAGTAGCAAATTCAAGGTCAGTCTGTGGTACTTAAGACCCTATCAAACTGGGGCTGCACAAATGTTCAGCAGTTCAGAGCACTGGTTGCTCTTGCGGTGGCCCTGTGTAAGGTTTTCAGTGCCTATATGGCTGACGGGGATCCGATGCTGTTTTAGGCTTTTCTTGCTGTGAAGAGACACCATGGCCACAGAAACTCTTATAAAAGAAAGCATTGAATTGGAGCTGGCTTCAAGTTTCAGAAGTTTAGTCCATTATCATGGCAGGAAGCATGGCAGCATGCAGGCAGACATGGTGCTGGAGAAGTACATGAGACCTATAGATCCTGACAGGCAGGAGCAGAAAGAGAGAGTGACGCTGGGCTTGGCTTGTGCTTCTAAAACCTCAAAGCCTACCTACCATGACACACTTCCTCCAACAAGGCCACAGTTCCAATCATGCTACTCCCTATGAGTCTGTGGGGACAAATTCCATTCAGACCACCAAGATGCCCTCTTCTGACTTCCATGAGCACTGCATACAGGTAGTGTTCAGACATACATGCAGGCAAAACAGTCATATACATAAAATATAAATATATAAATCCTGAAAAAATAAACAGAGCAAAACAGCAAAACAACTTTCTGGAGAAATGTTAAGCAATTTCAGTATATAAAAAGGTAATAATCCCTTAGCTGGGCAGTGGTATGTGCCTTTAATCCCAGTACTCAGGAAGCAGAGGCAGGTGCATCTCTATGTGTTTAAGGCCAGCCTGGTCTGCAGAGCTCGTTCTAGGACAGCCAAGGCTGTTGAAGAAACCCTCTCTTGGGGGAAAAAAAGATAAGATCCCTACCCAGTTATTATCTCTGAAATGCACCATCACAACCCACCCTAGGAGACCTGAGTGTAGAAGTAAAGAAGTACTGTGCACAGAGACACCCACATTAGTGCCTTTTTTTTTTTTTTTTTTTTT
>NW_026076087.1:0-1325 GCF_014885135.2 Alexandromys fortis
CACCACGTCTGTCTGCATGTCACCACGTCTGTCTGCATGTCACCATGTCTGTCTGCAGTCACCATGCTCCCCGCCATGATGTATGTGCACTGAACCTCGGGAACTGTAAGCGAGCCCCAGTCAAAGGTTTTCCTTTATTGGAGTTGCCGTGGTCATGGTGTCTCTTCCCAGTGGTAGACACCCTAACTAAAACAGCAATTCACTTCGGTTGGCTTTGAAACAACTGTGTGAGAAGCACTCAGGGGCTGCTGCACAAGACAGCACAGGTGTCTCAAGAACAAGTGTGCAGCGGCTTCCTCACTCGGTCCTCTAACCACAACACTGGGCTATTGGACCCGAGCCATTCTCTCTATGGAGCTAAAGGAGATCAGCTGCCTGGTGCTGAGCTTTCAGAGAGCAGCTGAATCCCTTCCCACGCTGCGGTCTGATGCCCCATCAACTACCCCCTAGCAGCTTCTCTAGCAGCTTCCCGCTTTGGATGCCATGCAACCACACCTCTGCTTTTCACTCTATAAGACTCGGAACATAAAAAGGTTTTGCTTTGTTTTTTGTTTTTGTAAAAATGTGGTTTATAACCTTCATAACACTGTCTTCTACTGCATTAACACAACACATACCTTTGATCATAATAACACACAGCACACACCTTCAATCACAATACTGTCGTCTGCCGCATTAACACACAGCACACACCTTCAATCACAATACTGTTTCCTACCATATAACACACAACACACGTTCAAATCCAGCTGTACTCATAGGGGAGCTTACCTCGATTTGGCCATGCTCTTTGAAGGAGAGTTTGATGTAGGAGTTTTTACTGCTCTGGAATGGACCGGGCTCTTTGTTAGAAGGAGCTGGGTGCAGATGAACCACGATTTTGGCACTAATGAAACAGCAAATATGTTGATGAATTTTTAAAATTCTGTTTCTATAACTTTTCATTTGCTTATTTACTTACTACTTATGTATTGTTTAGAGGCAGGATCTCACTGTGTAGCTCTGGCAAGCCTGGAATTTGCCAGATCCCCCAGCCTCTGCCTCCCACGTGCTGAAACTAAAAGTGTGTGCCACTACAATGAGCACTATTTTTTAAACATGTTGTACATTTCCAATCACTCTGAAATTCATAGAGAAATAATGAATTTCAAAAACATCCTTTTCTAATTTATATTCAGAATCATTAAAACCTGCAAAAATAAAACTTGTAAGATATAAACTAAATGCCATTGTCTATACAGGTAAAATAAATGCATGGCTTTACAAATGAATTCAGAATAATTTTGTAATGTTTTGAGTGGTTTATGTCTAGGCTTCCCATCCAA
>NW_026076088.1:0-1324 GCF_014885135.2 Alexandromys fortis
TAGACAGAATACTGTATACTTAATAAATAAATGTAAAAAAAAAAAAAAAAAAAAACGGCTAGCAAAACAGGTCTCTGCCTGCAAGGGGCTTCCACTCCAGCAGGAGAGACAGACGCAGAACTGTAGGACTGACAGAGGACATGGGCTGCAAGGGAACAAGCAGAGACCAGAAATGAGAACTCAGCGATGAAAAGGTGGCCATTGCGTTCAGTTCACTATGCTTAGGAGGAAAGTTAGGGTTCTCCACTCTGGGGAGCTGAGGCAGTTCGGAAAAGAACAGGGCAGAACGCCCGTGGGTGGGGCACTGTGTGGGAGATGCAGCTGTGTAGGCCTGTCTGTGAAAGGCTACAGATACCAATCTTAAGCAAAAAGCTATCATGTGTTATACTGTGACTGATAGAAGGAAGGGTGGGTCTGAGCTGAACACTGGCAATGGCATAGGGGAGGGCAAAAATGTGAAAAACAGATGCACTGACAAGAAAGGAGGTTCATCAGGGAGGAGACAAAATAAAGCCCTGAGGTTTCTGGCCCCAGGAAAGGGAAGAGGCATGGGGGGACATGTGCATAGGAGAATTCATTGAAAATGTATTTCTGTCCTTCACAAAGGAATCATCTGTTGAGGGACTCGGTTATGAAACAGTCATGAATTGAATAGGTACATCTACTACTAATTTGTTCCAATAGACTGTTATGAAAAAAGCATTTCTTTTTTGTTGTTTTTTAATATATGTATTTTATTGATATTTATTGAGCTCTACATTTTTCTCTGCTCCCCTCTCTGCCTCTCTCCTTCCCCCTTCAACCCTCCTCCAAGGTCCCCATGCTCCCAATTTACTCAGGAGAGCTTGTCTTTTTCTACTTTATACTTCCCATATAGATTAGATCTATGTAAGTCTCTCTTAGTGTCCTCATTGTTGTCTAAACAAGTTCTCTGGGATTGTGGTTTGTAGGCTGGCTTTCTTTGCTTTATGTTTAAAAATTACCTATGAGTGAGTACATGTGATCATTGTCTTTCTGTGTCTGGGTTACCTCACTCAAAATAATGTTTTCTAGCTCCATCCATTTTCCTACAAAATTTAAGCTGTCGTTATTTCTTCTGCTGTGTAGTACTCCATTGTGTAAATGTACCACATTTTCCTTATCCATTCTTCAATCAAGGGACATTTATGTTGTGTCCAGGTTCTGGCTATGACAAACAAAACTGCTATGAACATAGTTGAGCACATGTCCTTGTGGCACGATTGAGCATCCTTTGGATATATACCCAAAAGTGGTATTACTGGGTCTTGAGGAAGGTTGTTTCCTAATTTTCTGAGAAATCGCC
>NW_026076089.1:0-1273 GCF_014885135.2 Alexandromys fortis
AAACTTTTCCCAAACCTTTATTCTTGAGTAGATGTCTATCTTTGTGGTTGAGGTGTGTTTCTTGTAAATAGCAGAATGTTGTATCCTGTTTTTGTATCCAATCTCTTAGCCTGTGCCTTTTTATAGGTGAATTGAGTCCATTGATATTAAGTGATATTAATGACCAGTGGTTGTTGACTCCAGTTGTTATTATTTTTTGTTAGTAATTTGTGTGTTTCCCTTTTTTGAGTTATGTTGGTGAAGGCTCGCTAGTTGTCCGAGTTACTATATGCAATGTTGGCAATGTTGGATCCATGGGTTGTGAGTTTCCTTCTATTACTTTCTGTAAGGCTGGGTTTGTGGCTACGTATTGTTTAAATGTTTTCTTATCCTGGAATAGTTTGTTTTCTCCATTGATAGTGGATGATAGCTTGGCTGGGTATAGTAGTCTGGGCTTGCATCCATGGTCTCTTAGTTTCTGCAGTACCTCTCTCCATGACCTTCTGGCTTTCATGGTTTCCACAGAGAAGTCTGGTGTAAGTCTGATAGGTTTACCTTTATAAGTTACTTGATTTTTTTCCTTTGAAGCTCTTAATATTCTTTCTTTAATCTGTATGTTTTGTGTTTTGATTATTATATGGCGAGGGGATATTTTTTTAATCCAGTGTATTTGGTGCTCTGTATACTTCTTGAATATTCATAGGAATATCTTTCCTTATTTTGGGAAAGTTTTCTTCCCTCATTTTGTTAAATAAATTTTCAGGGTTTTTGAGCTGTAATTCTTCTCATTCTTCTATCCCTATTAGACTTAGGTTTGGTCTTTTTATTGTGTCCCATATTTCCTGAATGTTTTGTGATGAGAACTTGTTGGATTTGCTGTTTTCTTTGATCAGTGCATTTATTTTTTCAATGGTGTCTTCAGAGCCTGAGATTCTTTCTTCTATCTTCTGTATTCTATTAGTTATTCTTGTTTCTGTAGTCTCTGTTCATTGCCCTAGATTTTCCATATCCAGTTGGCCCTCAGTTTTTGTTTTCTTCCATGTTTCCATTTCAGTTTTCAATTCAATTCCATTACCTGTTTGAATGTCCAGGACCAGATGGTTTCAATGCAGAATTCTACCAGAACTTCCAAGAACAGCTACTACCTATACTCCTTAATGTATTTCACAATATAGAAACAGAAGAGTCATTGCCAAATTCCTTTTATGAAGCTACAGTTACCCTGATACCAAAACCACACAAAGACCCAACCAAGAAAGAGAATTACAGGCCTATTTCACTCATGAACATCGAC
>NW_026076090.1:0-1329 GCF_014885135.2 Alexandromys fortis
AAAAAAAAAAAAAAAAACTCGACCCCAACTGAGCTTGGGGCTCTCTGACTACTCCAATACTTTGGACACATGGAGAGTCCGAGTTTGCAAGCTTGTGTAAGAATGAAGGTTCTTTGCTTTTACACACAGGACACAGCCTCTTAGTTGGTTTTGGGGGAATTTTGTGATCTGGGCATTACAGTCTCATCACCTAAAACCTGTCTTAAAGGCTTTGCTCATGAGCCCAGCAAGATGTTAAAGGTGCTTGCTACCAAGCCTGATGACCAAGTTTAATCCCCAGGACCCAAGTGGTTGAAGGAGAGAGCTGGCTCCAATTTGCCCTCTGATCTCCACATACATATACACGTACCACACACTATATATGCTTAAAGTAATGATTTTTTTTTATTTTGTTTTTTCGAGACAGGGTTTCTCTGTAGCTTTGGAGCCTGCCCTGGAACTAGCTCTGTAGACCAGGCTGGTCTCGAACTCACAGAGATCTGCCTGCCTCTGCCTCCCAAGTGCTGGGATTAAAGGCGTGCACCACCATCACCCGGCTTAATGATTTTTTTTTTCTTAAAGACCCTGGTGGTTTGGAAGAAAATGGCTCCTATAGGCTCATGCATTTGAGTGCCTGGCCACCAGGGAGTGAGACTTTGTTAGAAGAATTAGAAGGGCTAGTACTGTAAGACAGTGCTAATGAGGACCTCAGCAGGCAACAGGGTGACAGAATATGCCATGCAGAGAAAGAGTGTGGAGTTATATTGAAAAGAGGGGATTGGGAGGGAAGTGGGGAGAAAGGGAAGGGAGCAACACAGAGACAGAGAGGGGAAGAGACAAGAGAGAGGAGAGGGAGAAAGAATGGCAGAAAGGAATAAGAGAGTGGGTGGAGCTTGTCTCTTAAAGGGACAGGGTACCTTCTGCTATGCAGGCAGGCAGGACTCAAGGGATTGAAGTGTGGTGCCAGGGTGTGCCTGAATATTAACAGTTAAAAGGCGTAGCCTTGTTGGAGGAAGTGTATTGATGAGGATGGGTGTTGAGATTTCCAAAGCCAAACCAGTCTTAATGTCTCTGCCTGCTGCCTATGGATCAAAATACAAAGCTCTTGGCTACTGCTTCAGCATGACACCTGTCTGCTTCCTGCTATAACATTCATGGGCTAACCCTTTGGAACTGTAACCAAACTCTCCAGTTAAATGCATTCTTTTTATTTATTTATTTTTATTTTTTTTATTTTATTTTATTATTATTATTTTTTTTTTTTTTTGGTTTTTCGAGACAGGGTTTCTCTGTGGTTTTTGGAGCCTGTCCTGGAACTAGCTCTTGTAGACCAGGCTGGTCTCGAACTCA
>NW_026076091.1:0-1313 GCF_014885135.2 Alexandromys fortis
GAGGCTAGATAGAAATGGGTCAAACAGTTAAATGAATACAGTTTGTGTGTTGTTATTTCGGGCATGAGCTAGCCAAGCGGCCGGGGTGTTGGGGACGCAGCCCCGCCGCCGCTCCTATTTCAACACACATCACCATTACCCATCCCTCTGCTGATGGACGTCAAGTTGCTTTCTTGACTGCTGTGATAGGAGCTGCCATGAACGTGGGAGAACAGGTGTCTCTTCAGCATATTGATTTAGTTTTCTTTATCTATAAACCCAGAAGTGGGATTGACTGCTAAATCATACTGCAGTCCTACTTTTAATTATTCTGGGGCCTCCACAGTTTTTTTTCTACAATGGCTGTACGAATTTATATTCGCAATTAAAATAAGGCTCTTACCAGAAAAAAAAAAGACTAAAAAGAATCACATATTTTCTGAAAATTCTAAAGAAGTTAAAAAAAAACCAAAACATCAGTACTAAAACAAGGCAGATGCCCTTGTGAATTCAGGTCATCGTGAATATGATTAACAGGCGCTAAGTCAGCTCCTCAAGCCAGCATCACTATAGACAGATGGGGTGGAGAAAAGATGCTGGGGCGGCTGGGGGACGGGCAGGGAGGTGAGGGTGCTGGAGGTGAGCAGATGGGTGCAGCAGCATCCTGGGTCCTCTTTGTCTTCAGCCTGTCTGGGTGCACCTACTCCCTGGGGTTTCTTCTGTTGCTCCCAAGAGCAGTGCGCCCCAGAGGACTGATCACCACACTTTCTTCTCAAGAGAGAATTTCAAGGATTTTCTTAAAAGGAAATCCCTTCGTGCTAATCAAGATAACAGATTCAAGAAACAGAGGTCCTATCCATTGTAAATAGTAAAGACAAGTGCAGTGATATCTCATTTGTATTTTTTTGGATTTTTCGAGACAGGGTTTCTCTGTAGCTTTTGGTTCCTGTCCTGGAACTAGGTCTTGTAGACCAGGCGGGCCTTGAACTCACAGAGATCTGCCTGCCTCTGCCTCCGGAGTGCTGGGATTAAAGGCGTGCGCCACCACCGCCCAGCTCTCATTTGTATCTTAATAAATAAAACTTGCCTGAAGTTCATAGAGTAAAACAACTGCACTGATCAGCCTTACAGACCAGGCAGTGGTGGCACACACCTTTAATCCCAGCCCTAGAGAGGCATACAAGATGGGAGAAGACAGCTCTCACACAGAGTCTCATTCTGAGACTCCTGGAGGCAGGATCACCATTTCGGACTGAGGTCGAGGTAAGAGACAGTGGCTGACTTTTGCTTTTCTGACCTTCAGGTTGAAACCCAATATCTGTCTCTGGGCCTTT
>NW_026076092.1:0-1270 GCF_014885135.2 Alexandromys fortis
ACAACCTAGATGCCCCTCAATGGAAGAATGGATAAAGAAAGTGTGGAATATATACACATTAGAGTTCTACTCAGCAGTAAAAAACAACGACATCTTGATTTTTGCATGCAAATGGATGGAAATAGAAAACACTTTACTGAGTGTGATAACCCAAACCCAAAAAGATGAATATGGTATGTACTCACTCATTAGTGGACTCTAGCCATAAACAAAGGACATTAAGCCTAGAGAAGCCAAATTACAAGGTGAACCCAAAGAAAAACATATATAGATCCTCATGGAAATTTGAAGCAAACAAGATTGTAGGGCAAAAGTTGGGAGCATGGGGGTGGGGGGTGGGTTGGAGGAAGGGGATGGTGGAAATGGAGGAGGGCAGATAAAGCACCAGGGAAGAAGATATCTACATTAAGGAAGCCATTTTAGGGTTGGTAAGAGACTTGGCTCTAAAGGGGATCCCATGTGTCCACGGGGATGTCCCCAGCTAGGTCCTTGGGCAGTAGAGGAAAGGGAGCATGAACTGTCCTTGCCCCACTATCACACTGATGATTATCTCAAATCACCATAGAATCTTCGTCTGGCAACGGATGGAGATAGAGACAGAGACCCTTGAAGGCGTAAGTCACGAACAATGCCACACCAGTTTGGAATTATGATTAATAGAGTGGTATTTATTTAAAGAAGAAAAAACTTACAGATCATCGTCCCAGACAACAGCCCTCTGCGCAACCAGAAAGGGAATCTAGTAGTTGGTGGAGCAGGAGAGCAGAGGAAGTAGCCGGTTTTTTAAAGGGAGAGAAACCACGCCCCAATGGGCTGGTATCTCAGCAGCTATTGGTTGGAGGGGCGGAAGGACCTCCCGCAACAGACCCTCATCAGAGCAAGGGACTGAGCTCCCAAGGTCCAGTTGAAAGGCAGAGGGAGGGAGAAGACAAGCAAGAAAGTCTGGACCACAAGGGGTTGGTCCACCCACTGAGACAGTGTGCCTGTTCTAATGGGAGCTCACCAAATCCAGCTGCACCGGGACTGAATGAGCATGTGATCAAACTGGACACTGAATGTGGCTGACAATGGGGGCTGACTCAGAAGCCATTGATAAAGGCACTAGGACTTGTTTCTACTGCATGTTCTGGCTTTTTAGGACCCTAGTCTATATGGATGCACAGCTCCCTAGGCCTGGATATGGGGGGAGGGCCTTGGACTTCTCAAAGGGGAAGGTTCCTTGCCCTCTCTTAAACAGGGAGGGGGAGGAAGAAGGGGGAGTGGGAGGGGA
>NW_026076093.1:0-1327 GCF_014885135.2 Alexandromys fortis
AGACAGGGTTTCTCTGTAGCTTTGGTGCCTGTCCTGGAACTAGCTCTTGTAGACCAGGCTGGCCTCGAACTCGCAGAGATCCACCTGCCTCTGCCTCCCGAGTGCTGGGATTAAAGGCGTGTGCCACCACCACCCGGCGAAAGTCACTCTTATAATCAGGAAAAAGATTTTTTTTTCTTTGTTTTTTGGTTTTTGTTTGTTTTTTTGAGACTGGGTTTCTCTGTAGCTTTGGAGCCTGTCCTGAAACTAGCTCTTTGTAGACCAGGTTGGTCTCAAACTTACAGAGATCCACCTGCCTCTGCCTCCCAAGTGCTGGAACTAAAGGCGTGCACCACCACTGTCCTGTAGGAAAAAGATTAAAAAAAAAAAAGATTGATTTATTTATTTATTTATTTATTTATTTATTTATTTATACAGTATCCTGCCTGTAGGCCAGAAGAGGGCACTAGACCTCATTATAGGTGGTTGTGAGCCACCACATGGTTGCTGGGAATTGAACTCAGGACCTCTGGAAGAGCAGTCAGTGCTCTTAATCACTAAGCCATCTCTCCAGTCCGGAAAAAGATTTTTTAAAAAAGATTTATTTCTATTTTTATTTATGTTTGTGTGCATGCCACATGTGTGTGGGTGCCTGTGGAGTCCAGAAGAGGGCATTACATCCCTTGGAGCTGGAGTTACAGGTGGTTGCCAGCTACACGATGTGGGTGCAGGGAATTGAACTCAGGTCTTCTGAAAGATCAGTGAAGGCTCTTAATGGCTGAGCCATCATCTCTCCAGACCCCCAGGGGGGGAAAATATATATATATTTTAAATGTATCCTCAGAAAAATACTTCTTAAATGTTGGTCCATGTTTGTGTGACTTTAAAAGTTTACTTGGTTTGTCTGTTTCTAGGGGCAATAACCATGGCTCTGCTGGAAAACCTGGTGGCAGGGAACGTGTACATTGTCAAGATATCTGCATCCAATGAGGTGGGAGAGGGGCCCTTCTCGAATTCCGTGGAGCTGGTTGTCCTTCCCAAGGATACGTCAGCATCGAACCAGAGGCCCAAGCGTTTGGATTCTTCTGATGCCAAAGGTCTGGATGCTGCCCCTGTCGCTTTGTTTTCATTCCCTAGTCCTCGACTTCAGCTCCCACAGTGGCCGCACCCCTTAGCCTGCACTTGATTTGCTGAATTGTTGCTGGTAGGGTTCTGGGGTTTCTGGGTTGGATGGCTCTCTTCTGTGGTCCTGGAAGGCGGAGGGGAAATCACCTCAGAATGAACTTTCAGGTCCCAGATCACTGTGCTCCCAGAACACTGTGCTCCCAGATCACTGTGCTCCCAGACC
>NW_026076094.1:0-1212 GCF_014885135.2 Alexandromys fortis
CCTAACGCTAACCCAACCTCTAACCCTAACAGTACCCCTAGACCTACACCTACCCCTAACCCTAACCCTAACCCTAACCCTAACCCTAACATTAACGGTAACCCTAAACCTAACCCTAACCCTAAAGCTAACCCAATCCCTAAAACTAACCCTAACCCTAACGCTAACCCTACCCCTACCCCTAACACTAATGTTAACCCTAAACCTAACCCTAAACCTACCCCTACAACTAATCCTAAACCCTAACACTATCCAGACCCCTAACCCTAAATCTTACCCTACCCCTAAACCTAATGCTAAATCTAAACCTTAACCTACCCTAACCCTACCACTACCCCTACTTTTACCCCTACACCTACCCCTACCCGTAACCCTACACCTACCCCTAACCCTAACCCTACCTTTAAACCTAACCCTAACCCTACCCCTAACACTAAACCTGACCCTACCCCTAACCCTAATGCTAACGGTAAACCTAAACCAACCCTAACCCTAATCCTAACCCTAACCCTAACCCTAACTGTAGCCCTACCACTAATGCTAACCCAACATCTAATCCTAACCCTAATCCTAACGCTATCCCTAAATCTAACTGTAACCTTAACTCTAACCCTAACCCTACCCCTACCCCTAAAATTAATCGTAACCCTAAACCTAACCGTAACCCTAGCCCTACCTCTAATGCTAACCCAACCTTTAAACCTAACCCTACCCCTACCCCTACCCGTAAACCTAACCCTAACCCTTTCCCTAACCCTAACCCTAACCCTAACCCTAACGCTAACTCTAAACCTAACCCTAAACCTAACCTTAACCCTAAACCTAGCCCTACCACTAACGCTAACCCTAACCCTAACCCTAACCCCAACCCTAAACCTAAACCTAAACCTAAACCTAACCCTAACCCTAACCCTAACCCTACACCTACCCCTAACCCTACACCTAACCCTAACCCTACCCCTACCCCTACCCCTAAAACTAATGTTAACCATTAACCTAAACCTAACCCTAACCCAACCCTAACCCTTACCCAATCTCTATACCAAACACTATCCCTAACCCTACCCCTAACCCATACACCAAAACCTAAGCATAACCCTACCCCTAACCCTGAACTTAGCCCTACCACTAACGCTAACCCAATATCCAACCCTAACCCTACCCCTAACCCTAACCTTAACCCAAACCCTAACCCTAACCCTACCCCTAACC
>NW_026076095.1:0-1332 GCF_014885135.2 Alexandromys fortis
GATAGTGTTTTCTATTTTCATCCATTTGCATGCAAAATTCGAGAAGTCATTGTTTTTTACCGCAGCATAGTACTCTAATGTGTATATATTCCACACTTTCTTCATCCATTCTTCCATTGAAGTGCATCTAGGTTATTTCCAGGTTCTGGCTATTACAAATAATACTGCTATGAATATAGTTGAAAAAAATGCTTTTGTCATATGATAGGGCATCTCTTGGGTATATTCCCAAGAGTGGTATTGCTGGGTCCAGGGGTAGGTTGATCCCGAATTTCCTGAGAAACCGAAACACTGACTTCCAAAGTGGTTGCACAAGATAGCATTCCCACCAGCAATGGATGAGGGTACCCCTTACTGCACAGCCTCTCCAGCAAAGGCTATCATTGGTATTTTTGATTTTAGCCATTCTGACAGGTGTAAGATGATATCTCAAAGTTGTTTTGATTTGCATTTCCCTGATCACTAAGGAGGTTGAGCATGACCTTAAGTGTCTTTTGGCCATTTGAAGTTCATCTGTTGAGAATTCTTTGTTCAGTTCAGTGCCCCATTTTTTAATTGGGTTAATTAGAATTTTAAAGTCTAGTTTCTTGAGTTCTCTATTTATTTTGGAGATCAGACCTTTGTCTGTTGCGGGGTTGGTGAAGATCTTCTCCCAGTCAGTAGGTTCCCTTTTTGTCTTAGTGACAGTGTCCTTTGCTTTACAGAAGCTTTTCAGCTTTAGTAGGTCCCATTTATTCAATGTTGGCCTTAATGTCTGTGCTGCTGGGGTTATACTTAGGAAGCGATCTCCTGTGCCCATCTGTTATAGGGTACTTCCCACTTTCTCTTCTATCAGGTTCAGTGTGTTCGGACTGATATTGAGGTCTTTGATCCATTTGGACTTGAGTTTTGTGCAAGGTGATAGATATGGGTCTATTTTCATTCTTCTACAGATAGACATCCAGTTGTGCCAGCACCATTTGTTGAAGATGCTTTCTTTCTTCCATTGTATACTTTTAGCTCCTTTATCGAAAATGAGATGATCATATGTTTGTGGGTTAAAATTCGGGTCTTCTATGTGATTCCATTGGTGGACTTCTCTGTTTTTATGCCAGTACCACACTGTTTTCATTACTGTAGCTCTGTGATAGAGTTTGAAGTCAGGGATGGTAATGCCTCTAGAAGATCCTTTATTATATAGGATTGTTTTAGCTATCCTGGGTTTTTGTTTTTTTTCCATATAAAATTGATTATTGTCCTCTCAAGATCTGTGAAGAATTTTGATGGGACCTTGATGGGAATTGCATTGAATCTATAAATTGCCTTTGGTAGAATTGCCATTTTTACTATGTT
>NW_026076096.1:0-1324 GCF_014885135.2 Alexandromys fortis
TGTGTGTGTGTGTGTTTTAAGTGATTTTGGAACCTAGAATTATTCCCTCGAACAACATCTGTCCTGGTTAGTTTTGTTGTCAACGTGGGCAAACCTAGGAAGAGAGAAAATCAGTTAAAGAATTGCCTGGATCAGACTGGTCTGCTCATGTCTGTGAATCACTTTCTTAACTGCTAATTGACATAGAAGGATCCACTATGGGCAGTGTCATCCCTATGCAGGGGGACCTGGGCAGCATAAGATAGGTTTCTGAGCAACCCAGGGGAGTGAGCTAGGAAGCATCATTCCTCCATGGAATTATTTCAGTTCCTGCCTCCAGATTCCTGCCTTGAGTCCCTGTTCTGTCTTCCCTCAGTGACAGACAGTACCTATAAGTCAAATAAGTCATTTCCTCCCCAAGTCGCTTTTGGCCACTGTTTTATTATAGCAACAGAGAAGCAAACTGAACAACATCTGCAAATTTGTGTCTACCTGGTATATACGGGACAGAAAGCAGCTCCTAGACCCACTGAGCATCACCGACTAAAGAACCTAAGGCTCCAAACTGACCCAGCCCGGAGATCCTCACACGTCCATCCCTTCTGCAGCACTGTTGACTGGATGAGGAAAATGTGATCTAGATACACAGTGGGATTTGTTCAGCCATAAAGAACAGCAGACGTGGCATTTGCAGGACAATGGGTGCAACTGGAGATAATACAAGTATTTTCTGTGTGATCTTAGGTTCTGTGGTGAGACACAAAATTGTGTGTGTGTTGACATGATAAAAATAAAGCTGACTAGCAGGACTCTCCTAGTTGAATGTCTGACAAGAAGAAACTCAGGGCAAAGAGGGCTATTTCATCTCCCAAGTCCAGGTAACAGCACATCATTGTGGGGAAGTGAAGAACTTACTTTGTGGGAATCAACGTTAGTCACAGGACATCCACAATCAAGAGCACAGAGAAATCAATGCATGAGCGCTTCCTTATGCTCAGAGCCCTCACTCCACTTCCACAGTCCAGGACCCAACCCCAAAGAATGGTGCTGCCTGGTTTTAGGTTGGTGGATTAGTCATGGTTCTCCAGAGGAACAGAACTTATAGAATGAATCTCTCCGTATACATGGAGATGGGTCTTAGAACGGCTTAGAAGCTGTGGTCCAGCCACTCCAACAATGGTAGTCTACCAACAGAAAGTCCAGGAATCCAGGAGTTCAGTCCACGAGGATGGAGGTCTATACCCCACTATCCTGAAGATGTAGGCTCTAAAGCCAAGGGAGGAATGGACTCGCTGCAAGAGTGAGGGCAGGCAGGCCAAGAGTGACAGCTTCCTCCTCCCATGCC
>NW_026076097.1:0-1303 GCF_014885135.2 Alexandromys fortis
CATGGTGGCTCACAACCATTTGTAATGGGGTCTGGTGCCCTCTTCTGGCCTGAAGGCATACACACATACAGAATATTGTATACATAATAAATAAATAAATTTTTAGCCGGGCGATGGTGGCACATGCCTTTAATCCCAGCACTAGGGAGGCAGATGTAGGAGGATCTCTGTGAGTTCGAGACCAGCCTGGTCTACAAGAGCTAGTTCCAGTACAGGCTCCAAAGCCACAGAGAAACCCTGTCTCGAAAAAAAAAAATCCTTGGTCATCACAGAAATTGAAATAAAAAAAAATCTCTGAGATTCCAACTTACACCTGTAAGAATGGCTAAGATCAAAAGCACTGATGTCGACTTATGCTGGAGAAGTTATGGGGAAAAGGGAACAATTCTGCATTGCTGGTGGGAATGCAAGCCGGTACAGCCCCTTTGGATGTCAGTGTGGCATTTTCTCAGAAAATTAGGCTTCATCCTATCTTAAGCCTGGTCTTTCCAAGACATCCTTCTGCTTACTTTAATACCACTCTATATCATAAATATGTAGCTTTTTTTTCAGATTTGGGGGTAAGTAATTGTTAAGATACTTTCCTGAGTATTAGAAGGCCTGGGACTTTTGGAAAAGGCTGGCCCTGGGGACTGTGGAGACATTTTGAAGCTGAGTTGAAGGCGAGTTTGAAGACAAGTTGTCAGAGGTGAGAGTGGAACACTATGGTTTGAAAATTAAAGGTTTCTCCAGATGCACATGTTTGTAGAATTAGTCTCCCAATTCATGACCCTTTGTCATGTTGACAGTGGGGACCTTATTAAACATGGAGTCTGTCTATCTGCCAGCTGAAAGGCAAAATGAACAGTGCTTCTATGTTGTATGCTAATATGCTTTCGGACAGTTTTTTTTTTTTTTGCTTTAAAGTTGATGCCAGATATCAAGGAACAGCCAAGTGCTCCCACCACCAGGGAACCACGTTGTACTGGCTTGATTTGTCTATCCACCTGACACAAGCTAGAGTTATCAGAGAGAAAGGCACCTCAGTTGCCTCCGTGACTGTAAGGCATTTTCTCTATGATAAAATCCAAAGGACCAGGCCTTGGAGGGTGGTGCTGTACCTGAGCAGGTGGTCCTGGCTTCTTTAAGAAAGCAGGCTGAGCAAACCATGTGGAGAAAGCCATTAGGCAGCTCCTTTCCGTGGCTTCTTCATCAGCTTCTGTATCTAGGATTCTGCCATATTTTAGTTTCTGTCATAACTCCCTTCAATAATGAACAGCAAGATGGAAATACAAATCAAATAAACCCTTTCTTCCCCAACTTG
>NW_026076098.1:0-1317 GCF_014885135.2 Alexandromys fortis
CTCTGACCTCCACATGCAAATTGAGGTACACCAGTGGACCCTCCAAAGAGAATACGCGTGAAGATGTATATTGAATCGTCAATCAGATATATTGCTTTCTGTTGCTTTAGGTTCCAACTGTTTGGAAATGCAGTAGTTGTTACCAGTATCTCTCCATATCTTTCTCTTCTTTAATTTCCCTCCAAAGGAAGGCAGTTCAGCAGCTGCCTAACCATCCTGTTCATTGGGTCTGGTCACATGTACTATGTCCATGCACCTTTACCCACATCAAGCAGGAATGTTGTTGCATAAGTAGTAAGCAGTACCATGAGCTGACAGTCACTTTCTGTCCCCCTAGAGTTACCTGACCATGCTGACACCACTGTTACACCACGTGGCCCAGGAACCATGGTGAAGGTAAGGCAACTTTTCTTTTCTCTGAGATAGAAAGGTTACTTTAGTGATCTTATGTTTCAGTGGATACCCCATTAAACAACAAAATTGACCAGGGCATCATGGGTATTAGGGAGTTAGCTTAGGAAGGGGAGGAAGTGAAATGGTATGTGCCCGGTCCAGACAAATCTTCCAATATCTACTGTTATAGTGTCTGTGCAGGAGCTTTTCTTCTAGAGAAAAAGGGTTCCTCTATGGACATACTGTATAATATTTATTTGGAAGTTAACAGACATATTATCTATAAAAATGAGTATTTCTCCTTAAGGGTCCTGTCCTACTTGTTTCTCCTGCCTAGATAGAATTTGACTTGTTCCCTTAATATCTACGTGGTGGGAAGCTTCATGCATCCAATATTTGAATATCAAGGGTATAATACATTTAAAATATGTACACTCATAAAAAATAATCAGAGGCCCCTCATAGAATGAATTGATCTTCCAAATCAGGTTGTTAAGTTGATTTGTCATGTTGTGATGTAGCTAGGGAACCCTCAGTGAAGGCCAAAAAGAAGAGATGTTCAGCTCACTATTTGAGTGAGCATAAGTGTGCAATGTACTAGTTTTTGTTACAAGGTACATAGCCCTGGTTTTCCGTGACATCACCATATAATATATTGATACCGTCTTCTTATGCCTCTTTCCTGTCCTGCTTTACACCATGCTGTGTCACAGTGAACCAGAGAGCTGTGCAGAAAGACTCTATGACCTGAACCTCAACGTGTTTTCTTTCCTTTCAATTACAGGTGAAGTCTAAAAAGGTCAACTGGAGTATGTATTAAAGAATCTCTTTCTCAAGACACATTTTAGATAAGAATTATTTAAATGCTGTTCATCTTTTCTGTGGTACACCAATGTGATGATATAAGACTCTTATTAGAAGTGA
>NW_026076099.1:0-1324 GCF_014885135.2 Alexandromys fortis
CACACAGGGCCAATATGCACGGGTCTGCCCCAAATGGGGTCCTGGAGATAAAAGAAGTGGAAACAGGCACCCATCCTTAACCCAGAAGCTATCTCCAATTGATAACCACTTGCAAATGAAAAATTAGTTTTCTTCAAGAGAAGTGCACTGGGGAAACAGATCCTTCTTAAGGGGAGGTATGCTCCATGCCTAGCTGTAGATGGTCAGTAGAAAATTAATACAACAACATCCTTGAAGGCTCTTTGTCTCATAATGTTAAGCCAGGGAATTTTTCTTTTGTTTATTTTTCTTTTGTTTTCCCTACCTTAAAGGTCCTCTGTATAAATACTATGACTTCTAATTTTGGATTTTTATAGGATTTCTGTGTATGTAAATGTGTGTGTGTCTGTGTCTATATGCATTTCTTGTGCTATTTGACTCTATTTTTAATGTGCTTGTTTTACCATATTTATATTTGTTTTTTAATTTATCTTATTTTACTATTACTCCTTAAATGTTGGTTTATTCTAATGGACAGAAAGGGTGTGTATCCAAATGGAAGGCTCTCCATGCTAGAGTCCGGTACCTCTGAGGAAGTAAGCAGGGAGCCAGGACTTCTACCAGAGTAGGCCCAAGGCAACAACCTCAGCAGAAAAAGACCCAAGCAAGCAATCTCCCTGGGAGCAGGCCTGAACTATTCCTGGTATTGCATGCTCCTGCCTTGTCGGACTCTACAGATTAACTGGGGAGCAAGATGCACCTGCACAGATTGAGCACAAGCTTTCTCTGAGGCTTACATTATGCCTAAGTCTGAACCAACCTAATATGAAATCTCTTCTGAGTGCAAAGGGAAGAGGCAGAGACCACTGACACTTGAAAGACTGACCACCAGAGTCACAGACAGCACAACCACATGAATTAGAACTTTAAATTTTTGAAGAAAGAAATTGAAGAAGACCGTGGAAAATGGGAAGAGCACCCATGATCTTGGGTGGATAGAATTAACATAGTAAAAATGACAATCTTACCAAAAGCAATCTACAGATTCAATGCGATGCCCATCAAAATCATAGCAAAATTCTTCACAGACTTTGAAAGGACAGTAGAAAAGCAAAAAAAAAAAAAAAAAAAAACCCAGGTAGCCAAAACAATCCTGTACAATAAAGGAACTTCTAGAGGCATCATAATCCCTGACTTCAAACTCTACTACAGAACTACAGTGCTGAAAACAGCCTGGTGTTGGCATTAAAACAGACAGGAACCGAATCGAAGACCCAGATATTAATCCACACACCTTCGAACACTCGATTTTTGACAAAGAAGCAAAAATAAAATAAAATAAAAT
>NW_026076100.1:0-1264 GCF_014885135.2 Alexandromys fortis
TCTCATGATCCCTAAAGGACAGCACAAAGGAGGGGTCTGCATCAGCTGCTGAGAAGATACACAGTATGGAGAACCCTAAAGGCCTGAGAGACAGGAAGAAGGAAGAGCCACGGGTGTAGGAAAGTGTCAGACGCCAACTGGGCCCAGGGCAGGAGGAATTTAGCCTACTTCCTGCTCCTAGGCCAGAGCCTCTGGACTCTGACGCCCTTCTCTGGGATCCGAGCCTTCCTCTAGCCATGATATCCCTGCCAGAAATGGCTCTAGCCATCACATCCCTGCCGGAGATGGCCCTGAAGGAGCGGCTCTTCTTGCTCTGGCCCCCATCCTCAGAGGAGGAGCAGAGTCTGTAGGCCGATGAGGGCTGTCAAGATGGCTTGCACTGGATGTTTATGGTTATTGGGATAGGACCAAAAGGCAAGGTCCGAGAAGAGCACGAATATCCAGGAAGTGCAGAGGACTTATAGGTCCCCAAGATGAAAGGAAGGGGAGCAGAAGATGAACACCCTGTAAGGGAGCAGGAATCCAAGCTAAGGGAACCAGGAGCAGGGCAGTGGCACCAAGCAAGGCAGGTGCAGCTCACCAGGGGTTGGAGTTCCCTTCTTTCCAGTGTGGCTTGTGGCCTGTTCCAGGGGTCCAGCTAAGTGCAAAGGGGAGGCTATGGTCTATGGTGGAAACCAAGTCTCGGGAGACCAGCTGTGACAGTAACCCCTAGTCCAGGAAGGAGTCTCCAAGATGCAGGCAGGCCATTGATGCCAGAGAAGACAACTGTCGTAGGGTTCCTATTGCTGTGAAGAGAAACCATGACCATGGTAACTCTTATAAAAGAAAAAAAAATTAACTGGGCCTGACTTGCAGTTCAGAGGTTTAGTCCATTGTCATCATGGCAGGAAGCATGGTGGCATGCAGGAAGACATGGTAGCTAAGAACTCTACACCCAGATCAGCAGGTAGCAGGACGAGACAGACACAGGTGTTGCGGATTATTATTTTGTGTAAAGATGTGTTACATCTTGTTTATGCTGCGTTTGTTTAATTATGTAAAGATGTGTTGCTGTTTTACCTTGGCTGCCAAAGGCACTGGATTGCTCTAGTAAAAAGCTGAATGGCCAATAGCTACGCAGGAGAGGGATAGGCGCGGTTGGCTGGGCGAAAGAAGAAGGAGGAGGAGAAATCTAGGTTCAAGAGAGAAGAGAAAGGACATGCTGGGGGCCAGAAGCTAGGCAGTATTCAGCCAGCCATGGGACAGCAGGAGAGAGAGAGAGAGA
>NW_026076101.1:0-1271 GCF_014885135.2 Alexandromys fortis
TATTTATTTAAGATTTCTGTCTCTTCCCCGCCACCGCCTCCCATTTCCCTCCCTCTCCCCCAATCAAGTCCCCCTCCCTCGTCAGCCCAAAGAGCAATCGGGTTCCCTGCCCTGTGGGAAGTCCAAGGACCACCCACCTCCATCCAGGTCTAGTAAGGTGAGCATCCAAACTGCCTAGGCTCCCACAAAGCCAGCATGTGCAGTAGGACCAAAACCCATTGCCATTGTTCTTGGGGTCTCAGTAGTCCTCTTGTCCACTATGTTCAGCGAGTCCGGTTTTAACCCAGGCTTTTTCAGACCCAGGCCAGCTGGCCTTGGTGAGTTCCCGATAGATCATCCCCATTGTCTCAGTGTGTGGGTGCACCCCTCGCGGTCCTGAGTTCCTTGCTCGTGCTCTCTCTCCTTCTACAGAGCATCCTTTTATGTGTGTGTTTCTTTGCTTGTTTTTCGAGGCAGGGTTTCCATGTGTAGCTTTGGAGCCTGTCCTGAAACTCACTGTGTAGACCAGGCTGGCCTTGAACTCACAAAGATCAACTCTGCCTGGCCCACAGATTATTCTTTTTTAAACAAACTAAATATGCCACTGCCACACAACCCAGTAGTTGCACACTGGGGCATTTATTCCAGAGAAACAAAAGCTTAACATCCTACAAAAACCCACATACAGACTCCACAGTGACTTGCTAATATTCCCAGACTAAAAACATTCCAGAATCTCCTCAGTGAATAAATAATCAAAGCTTGATTCATTTAATACTAGTCAGTGATGGAAAGGAACTAGCTAACGACTTAGGCCACAAATGGATGAGCCATGCTAAATGAAACAAGCCAATTCAGAGAAGTTCATGCTGTATTATTCCATGTATATAAAATTTTTAAAAGTTATTTTGACTTTGTGTTTATTGGCCACGGGTGTCAGTTCCCCTGAAACGAGTCATAGACAGTTGCCAGCCGCCACACAGGCGCTGGGAATTGAGCCCGGGTCCTCTGAAGAGCAGTCAGTGCTCTTAACCGCTGAGCCATCTCTCCAGCCTGTATAACAACATATTTTAAATGACTGAATTGCAGAAATGGAATATCGACCAGATTCCAGGATTTATGGAAAGTATGAAAAAGGACAGGGACTGGAGAGATGGCTCAGTGGTTAAGAGCATTGCCTGTTCTTCCAAAGGTCCCGAGTTCAATTCCCAGCAACCACATGGTGGCTCACAACCATCTGTAATGAGGTCTGGTGCCCTCCTTGCCAGCAGTACATTGTATGCTTAATAAAT
>NW_026076102.1:0-1339 GCF_014885135.2 Alexandromys fortis
AGCCCCCAGCCTAGCAATCGTTAAGTCTTGTGTTTTCCACACAGTTCAGTGTCCACCAAAACTAGATATACAAACTGTGCTGGGCGTACTGGCTTTGTGGGAACCTAGGCAGTTTGGATGCTCACCTTACTAGACCTGGATGGAGGTGGGTGGTCCTTGGACTTCCCACAGGGCAGGGAACCCTGATTGCTCTTTGAGCTGACGAGGGAGGGGAACTTGATTGGGAGAGAGGGAGGGAAATGGGAGGCGGTGGCAGGGAAGAGACAGAAATCTTTAATAATTAATTAATTAATTAATTAATTAAAAAAAGGAAAGAAAGAAAACAGTAGTTGAGCTTGTGCAGCATATATGAGACTCTGGAGTGCTAATAAAAATGTTGGTCACAAAACAGAGACGTGTGACTTAAATTCAGAGCAAGGTTGGAACAGACTATTCGTCTAGACAGTCAATGGAGCAGCGCTACACAGGCAGACGTCCTGTATGGGTCATACAAACAGCATGAAAGGCTTTACAACATTCTACCTGCTTTAGAAAGTGTATCCTGGATGGTAAAAATCAGGAGCACAGCTCTGACCAGGAGGCAGGCATTCATTTAGATCAGGGCTGTAGTCCAGCAAGTCAGGGACCTTCAAAGCAGAGTGTTGGCTCACAGCCATCAAACTTCCCGGAGGCTGGGAGACTTGGGGCCTACATTTGCTCTCACCACTGTAGTCTTCATATTCAGGGGTTTTGTTGTTTGTGTTTGTGTTTTCAGCTCTACCTGCAGATTTTACTTCTACTGGTGACATATGCCCTATGTGATAAGGAAGGACTCTCATGCACGAGATTGGTATGCTAACAGAGCTGGCTCTAACTGCACCATAGCTCATGCAGAAACTTCCCCCTGGGCTTCCCAGCAGGCTGTTTTGAAAGGCTCTAAGACCTTGAGAAGGTAGACCCTCACTGAAGAAACTGGGTTATTGGAGGCAGGCCTTCTGGTGGTTATAGCCCACCCTCACTTCTGTCTACTGCTTGTTTCCTGACTTTGGTAGCTGGTAGCTACTGCCATGCCTTCTCCACTGTGATGAGCTGTAGTCCTTCTTAAACTGCACGTCAGGATAAACCTTCCTTAAGCTGCTTCTCCTCAGGTCTTTGGTCAAAACAGCGAGAAAAGCAGCAAATGCCCATATGTTCTCCAGGAGATAGGATACAGTCTCCTTGCTTGGTTCCTTCAGCACTTTCCTTGGGGCCAAACAATGAAACCACCAACACACACACACACACACACACACACACACACACACACACACACACACAGAGAGAGAGAGAGAGAGAGAGAGAGAGAGAGAGAGAGAGAGAG
>NW_026076103.1:0-1324 GCF_014885135.2 Alexandromys fortis
AGCACAGGCAAACAGATTTATCATTTATTAAAACTAGCAAGAACTTAACCCCATGTAAGAACAGCACAATTTAACTTTGAGCTTATGATATACACCTGTTTGCTTTTACATTGTCAAAATATCCTAATCAGAAAATGACTTTTGGTGTATTTTTTTTTTGAGACAGGGTTTCTCTGTAGCTTTGGAAAATGACCTGGAACTAGCTCTTGTAGACCAGGCTGGTCTTGAACTCACTGAGATCCACCTGCTTCTGCCTCCTGAGTGCTGGGATTAAAGGCGTGTGCCACCACCGCCCAGCATCTGGTGTATTCTTAATTAAAATATCTTCTCTTTTTTTAGCTCTCCCTAGCTTCCATTTTAAATTCAGTCTTGCCTGGGATTGGGAAAGTACAGTACATTGCTTTGAATATGAAGCATCTCCCAATGTCTATGAACTGAAGACTTGGTTCCCTAGCAAGTGGAGCCACACAAGACAAGGTGACTGAGTCATGAGGGCTCTGCTATGACTGGTGAATTAATTCACTGATGGGATCACAACTAAATACTGAGAGCTGGTGAAAACTGTGGAAGGCAGGGCCTGCTCTGGCAAATGGAATAGCTCAAGTTATGCCATTGATGGCTGTATTTGTTCCCACCTCTCCATTTCTCATCTCTGAATCCCAGCCATCATGCATTCAACAGGCCACCTTAAGCCTCATGCTGCTTGCTGTTGCCATGATGTTCTGCACCATACTCATCCCAAAGCAACGAGCCAGCCAACCCTAGAATGGAACTTCAGAACAACTGTGAGTTAAAATAATTAACCTGCTACTCTTGAGTATTTCTTACAGCAATGGATTTTGTTGTTGCTGTTTTTTTTGTTTGTTTGTTTTTTTGTTTTGTTTCTAACACAGGGGATATTGGAGAGGGCTGTTAAAAGGAAATGAATCGTGAATGCAACAACATAGGTTTGTATTTAGGGACTGTAAACCCAAGTGTAAAATATGGCTTTCTTTTTAAGGCAGAATCATAGATGCATATGCTTCACAGATTCTGGTCTGTTTACTCTTTTTTTTTTTTAAGAATTTTACTATAGCTATCTCTGGGGGTTTTGTTTGTTTCTTTGCTTTTTTAAAAAAATTTATATGCATTGGTGTGAGAGTGTCTGATCCCCTGGAACTGGAGTCACAGACAGCTGTGAGTTGCCATGTGGGTGCTGGGAATTAAACCCAAGTTTTCTGTAAGAACAGCCAAGGGTCTTTTTTTTTTAATATTTATTTATTTATTTATTTATTTATTTATTTATTTATTTATTTATTATGTATACAATATTCTTTCTGCATGT
>NW_026076104.1:0-1342 GCF_014885135.2 Alexandromys fortis
GAGAGAGAGAGAGAGAGAGAGAGAGAGAGAGAGAGAGAGAGAGAGAGAGAGAGAGAGATATGAAAGAAGAAACCATGTCAGGTACACATTGTGCAGTGGCCAAGCATTTGCTTGGTGTACAAGGCCCTAGATTAGATTCCATGTTCTCTTTCAAATCCCATAATGCAAAAGAAGAGAGAAAAAAGAAAAGCTACTGGTGTAAGTGGTACACTGAGAACACCTGGAAAAGAGGATAGAGAATAGCTCCCCTCCCCCCACAATGCACCAGTGTTACACAGTGCCAAATACACACAGGTTTACCTGGTGGGGAAAAAATGGCACTCACTTAAGTTTCCAGGTTAGAGAGGAAAGTAAAAAGCAATGGAAAATATCTAGGAAGGCCCAATATTGTAGCTACAAGGTCCACGAAAGGGTTCTGATGTGGTAAGAGGGGAACCAATGGTGTGCTATGACGGCCTTCAGGGGCTGCAGAACAGATCTGCCTCACCCTTAGTGAAGAGAGATCTACATACTGTACAACTGTTACTAGTTCACAGCCATGGCATCTGTAGAGTGTCTGAAGCAAGATTTCTATTTCTCAGACACATATGGACTCCCTATGTTAATGAGATTACCTTGAGAAACAAATTTATATCTATTTGAAAAGTTTCTGCTACCTGATCACATAGTATGTAATGATTAATGTTACTCCTAGCTAATATAGCTTCCAGAGACCCTGGAGAGACCTTTCTAGTACAAGGACGTCTGTCACTCAGTCTGGAGTACCACTGACAAGAAAGAAAATGTAGTGGGTCAGACAGGAGTGATACACACTTTTAATCCCATCATTTGGGATGCAGAGACAGGTGGAGCTCTGAATTCAAGGTCAACCTGGTCTACGAGTTGAGTTCCAGGATAGCCAGAGCTACATAGAGAGGATCTGTCTTTAAAAAAAAAAATGAAAAATAAAAAGTAACAGGGAAGAATGGGAAACGAGGGGAAAGGCTACCCAAGAGGTCTGTCTCTTCATATGTTGGGCTGTCATTGTCTCATCAGAGACTATCATGGGATGCAGAGGGCACAGCTTAAAGATATCACTAGACAACCCAGATTGTTAAATTCACAGATTTTGTTTTTTCTTCAGTGAAAGAAACTGACACTGTTTTCCATGCAGAAAGATGTGAATGGACAATGTTACTGCCTGGTAATCATCACTAGTCTGTAAAGCCAGCCTTTGTGGAATCCATCAATAGAACCCATCTTGGGGTTGGAGAGATGGCTCAGAGGTTAAGAGCACTGGCTGCTCTTCCAGAGGTCCTGAGTTCAATTCCCAGCAACCACATGGTGGCTCACAACCATCTGT
>NW_026076105.1:0-1324 GCF_014885135.2 Alexandromys fortis
AAAAAAACTACTTTCATAATAATTAATAATAATAATAAATTTTCAACCATATATGTGTATATATAGTTATAATTTTGATCATAAACTAAGACTTTTTATTAGTTTTGAATCACACTACATAAAACTTGCAATTCTGATTTTATTCTATTTTTTATGCCATACTATCATTAAACAACAAATGAAACCCACATAAAAAACAGCTGGTGAAGGAAGTAACATATATTTCTGAAGCCTTTTTACACATATGTATCAATGAAAGTACTTAAAGCAAAAGTTTGAATGTTACATCTATTTAATATGACAATACCTTGAAGAGGCAAAATGCTTATATATTCAGGTGGAGTTTAACAGCAGGGAGCATGTCCTGGGCTATACTACAGACCTTATAAGATGTAGGGGTATGTGAGGATTCCTCAGCAGATCATGCAGGTGTGGTATGTGAAAGACAAGTTTTGCAGGAGGAATTTGTCTATGCTATAATTTAGTAATTTGCCTCAGAATAACTAGAACTCATGACAGCCCTGTAAATCAGGTTTTATCATTACTGCAGGTGTTATAACATTGCAATGGTTTCTATAGAACCACCAGTAACTAGCAGAACAGGGGATTGAACTTAGGTCTTCTTTTCTCATGTCCAGGATCTTACCACATTTTCTTATGTTGTGGTGTAAGGCTCCAGCAATTCCTCTCTTTTGCTCACAAACACATCCCATACCTTAGCATAATCTGGAAGGGCCATCTTTAGGATAGGTGACGATTTTGATAATTCTTTCTGTTATTACCTTTATCCTGATTAAAGCTCTTTCAGGATTACTGCCATAGTAGCTTCATGGGTTTAGCAACTAGACTTTTGTCATTTCCCTGTACATACAGCCTACCTTCGAGAATGGAACTGACTAAGCAAGCCATTTCATGCACCTCATTGGCCCAAACTCTCCCATTGCTTCTTTCTGCTGGCTTGCATCTCAGACTTTTTCACTGCCAGAGAACAGGCTCCTTTGCCCAGTTGCAGTCTCAGGCTTCCCTTTGAAGCTCTAGTTGCAAAAATGAGACTGTATTTTCTCATTTCATTTAGGTATTTATCTGAATGATTCTACTTTTGATGTGGGAGTGTCATATATCAATCTGTTGATTTCATTGGTTAAGTAATAATAAACCAACTGCTTGGCCTCATAGCTTAGAACATAGGTGGGCGGAATAAACAGAATAGGATGCTGGGCAGAAGAGGAAGTGAGGTCAGACTCTGCTCTGCGCCATGCTCAGCTCTCCCGGGCAGATGCATGCAATGAAGCTCCTCCGAGTAGGCTAGAATCTTCCCGGTAAG
>NW_026076106.1:0-1322 GCF_014885135.2 Alexandromys fortis
ATAAACAAACAAAAAGTTAAGTTGCTGATGATCTCTTGAGCCTCTGAAGGTGAAGTGATATTTTGTTTTTGTTTTGACAAATAAAGCTTGCTTGAAGATCTGAGTACAGATCTACCATTAAATCCAGGTGGCACACACCTTTAATCCCAGGATTAATCCTAGGCAAACAGAGGCATTTGGATCAAGGCCACCCTTGATTGAATTAGAGAGATTCACAGGAGATTGAATCTGTCTAAAAAAGAAACAGAGGTCACCAAAAGGTAATCCCAGCCAGGATTTGGGATTCCACACCTTTAATCCCAGCACTAAGGAGATGGAGACAGGAGTGATATGGCTGGGCAGAGTGTGGACCCTAAGGCAGGAAAACACAGGAGCTCAGTGCAGTCTGAAGTTTGGAAGAGACAGAAGATGTCTGGAGATAGAGTCAGAGGAACAGTCTGAAGACAGGATCGCCCCTTTGGTCTGACCATCAGTAAAGATGAAAGGTCTTTCTAGGGGCTGGCCGCTATGTTTCTCTTATCTCTCACCTTTCACCCCATAATATCTGACTTTGGTTTTTATTAAGAACAATTAGAATTCGCGCTACAAAAAGACCCACAGACTTTTTCCCTCTAAAAGTAGTCCGGAAAGAAAATTTGCTGCTGATCTCCTGAGCACCCCACCTCCCAAACACACACAGAGATGCGGATGGTGGGTGAGGTAGGGGGCACTGCCCCTGGTCCTGCTCTGTTGTGCACAGATGGAAAGCCTGCTTAATTGGTCCAGAACCAATTCGGGTTGGTAGTCTACACTGTCATTTGGTGGGAATGACAACATGAAGGAGACTCTTGTACAGTAGGCCTATTCATCCTTGCTTTATCTGCTGAGGTTTTATGATTTTGTTACAAGAAAAACCCAAGCTTAAGACACCTAGGAAAATGGGCTCCAAAGAGATAAGATTCCAGTACTGCTTTGCATAAACCACACCCTAGATTGCCCTAGGCAATTAGAGGCTTGTAGGGGATTGGCTGATCCAGCAGGGATTAGTGGGTGTGGTCAGAGGCTTGAAACTTAAAAGCTGAGCCTTTGGGTGCCTTCCTCATTTGGAGTGCTTTTCAGAAGGAAACACATCACCTTCGTTCTCCCTGAGAAGAAACCAGCACGGTGTTTGGAAGTGGCATCTGGAGACATGGAGGCAGCCCAGTGGCTCTCAGAAGGTGAATTTCACTGCAAGGCCTCTCCAGCTTGGAAGTCCTCGACCAACACTGTTGATCCTGAGGCCTCTTTGCGTTCTTATCCTTCAGCACTTTCAGCCATGGCAGCCCTTGCCGCCCCAGACCTGC
>NW_026076107.1:0-1321 GCF_014885135.2 Alexandromys fortis
GGCAGCTCACCACTGTCGGCACATCCAGTTCTAGAGGATTCAATTTCCTCTTCGGGCCTCTGAGGGCACCAGGCATGCAAGTAAACACTCAGGCACATACGAGAAAAATAAATAAGTCTTTTAAAAATGTGGTTGAGACTTTGAAACACAGTGTGATTCAAATAGAAACCTTTTGCTACAAGTATCCACTTTCCAGGGACAGCTGATTTTCATTTGTAGTGAACCATTGTGGTTACAGCAACTCTGTTGCTGATGTCCCTTCTGTGATACTACATTTCTAATGGTCTACTCTCAGTGATCTATCTATCTCACTGACCAGTGCCTATACTGTGTAAAATGCCTATAATTTCCTATTAAATAGCGCTTCTCTATTGTCATACTGTGAACACGGAGTGTTTTTATCTGGTCAAATTCCTACCTTTATGTGGACTTTTACTCTGTCCTCATTCACTTATAGGCATGACCAAATATGTTTTCCGCTATGTTACTGCACCAGTATTTACTACTGATGGGCTAAAGTCTTCCGCAATATTCTGTAAGTCATCATTAAAAATGCCACTTCCAGCCAAATTAGAAATCACACCCACAAAGAAAATCGCAACATCTCTCAAGGAAAACATGGAAAGACCAGCAAAGGCGAATGCAGAAATGCCACCCAAGATGAACATGGAAGAACGCACACAGGCAAACCTGGACGGACCATCTAAGGCTGATGTGGAAATGGCACTCCGAAACATAGCGGACATCTCTGAGGCTAAGGTGGACATTTCCCCCAAGGTGAATATTGAAGGACTCGCTGGTGGGAGCTTGATGAAGCACCCCGAATCAAATGCTGAAGAATTCCCCCAAATGAATGTGGATGCTTCTTCAAGTGTTGAACCATCCCCCATTGTGAGCGAGGATTCATCCCCCGTTCAGAGTATCGGATCATCCTCTGTTGTGAGTGTAGAAATATCGCCTGTTGTGAGCATAGATAGCTCACCAGAATTAAGTTTGGGCTCGGCAAGTGCTGTGCCCTCGGAAACACTCATAGAAACATCTCAGACTTCTCTTAAGACCAGCGAGGAATTAAACCTTGAGGCCAGTATGAAAGCACAGCCTGAGACAAATGTTGAAGGACCACCCCAGGTGAGTGTGTGAGCACGGCCTAGACAAGGTGAGTGTGCAGGCACGGCCTAGGTAAAGTGAGAGTGGGAGCGTGGACTAGGTAAGGTGCTTTATAGACACACAGCCTAGACAAGGTGAGTGTGGGCACAGGCTAGACAAGGTGAGTGTGGGCACAGGCTAGACAAGGCGAGTGTGGGCACAGCCTAGACAAGGT
>NW_026076108.1:0-1325 GCF_014885135.2 Alexandromys fortis
CGGTGGGGAAGAGACAGAAATCTTTAATAAATAAATAAATAAATAAATAAATAAAAATAAAAAATGTGAAAGGTGGTTCTTCATTCCAAGGTATACTACAAAACCACAGAGGCAGAAACAGCACAGTGCTAGTGTAGAAACAAACACATGGATCAGGAGAATAAAGAAGGGGCCCAGATAAAAAGCCATGCAATTATAGCAACATAGACTCTTTGCTGTTGTTGTTGTTGTTTTTAGCAAGAATGATATGAATACACACTGGGAAAAGGTAGTATCCTCAACAAATGGTGCTAGGAAAGCTGGATGTCTAAATACAGAAGGATGAAGTCAGATCCTTATTTCTTATCCTGCATAAAAATTGACTCCAAAAAAAATAAATAAAAGCCTCAATGCAAGATCCAAACCTCTTAAACTATTCAAGGAAAAGATAATAAAAACATTTTGGGAGAAAGACATACACAAGGACTTTTTGAATATTATAATGATTGCTCAGGAAATACGAGCCAAAATTGACAAATGAGTCTTTATGAAGTGAAAGAGCTTCTGCACGGCAAAGGAAACAGTTAACCAAGTGACCAGAGAATGGGAGAAAAATCTCTGCCGGCTGTGCATATGACAGAGGACTAATGTTTAAATTATACAAAGAACGAAAACACTAAATAAAAAATTCAAGCAACCCAGTCAAATGACAGGAACAGGATAGTCTCAAATGAACTCTCAAACATCCAATAAGCTTTGAGAAATTGTTCCACTTCATTAGACATCAGAGAAATGTGAATTAAAATTATATGGAGATACTGGGGCAGGTGCGGGTAAGGGGGGGTGGGAACAAAGCTTAGACACTGCTGGTGGGAATGTCAACTAGTCCAGCCATGGTGGAAAATAGTATGGTAGTTCCTTAAGATACTGAAAACAGATCTATATAAGGCATGGTCATATGATTCCTTAGTATTTGCCAAAGGACTCCAAGTCAGCATGCTACAAAGGCACTTGCATTTCCTGCAGCACTGGTCACAACCTAGGTGACCAATAACAGGAATGGAGAGGGAAAATGTAGCACCATAAACATACAATAGGATTTTTTTTCAGCCATAAAGAATAATGAGGGGAAGTCATTTGCAGGAAAATGGATGTAACTGAAGATAATCATATTAAGTAAATTAAGCCAGCTTCAGAAAGACACATGTAGACAATGGGGATGTTCTATCGGGAACTCACCAAGGCCAGCTGGCCTGGGTCTGAAAAAGCCTGGGTTAAAACCGGTCTTGCTGAACATAGCGGACAAGGAGGACTACTGAGACCTCAAGAACAATGGCAATGGGTTT
>NW_026076109.1:0-1267 GCF_014885135.2 Alexandromys fortis
AACTTCAGGAGAATGTTTGAGGCCATTAAAGAGGAAATGAGAAATTCACTCAATAGAATGGAGGAAAAGACAAACAAAAATTTGGAAGACATCAGCAAATCCCTTTTTAAAAACCAAGAAAAAGCAATCAAACATATGAAGGAAACTATTCAAGACTTGAAAACGGAAATAGAGACAATAAAGAAAACACAAGCAGAGGGAATTATAGAAACAGAAATCATGAGGAATCGATCAAGAACCACAAATTCAAGCATTAACAGCAGAATACAAAAGATGGAAGAGAATCTTATGCGCTGAAAATAAAATAGAGGAAATCAGTCAAAGAAAACATTAAATCTGACAAAAGCTTAACTCAAAATATCCAGGAAATATGGGACACCATGAAAAGACCAAACCTAAGAATAATAGGTATAGAAGAAGGAGAAGTTCAACTCAAAAGCACAGAAAATATATTTAACAAAATCATAGAAGAAAACTTTCCCTACCTAAAGAAAGATATGCCTATGAAGATACAAGAAGCTTACAGAACACCAAATAGACTGGATCAAAAAAAAAAAGTTCCTTCAGCCGGGCGGTGGTGGCGCATGCCTTTAATCCCAGCACTCGAGAGGCAGAGGCAGGCAGATCTCTGGGAGTTCAAGGCCAGCCTGGTCTACAAGAGCTCGTTCCAGGACAGGCACCAAAGCCACAGAGAAACCCTGTCTCGAAAAAAAAAAGTCCCTTCACCACATTATATTCAAAACACTAAACATACATCATAAAGAAACAATATTAAGAGCTGCAAAGGAAAAAGGCCAAGTAACATATAAAAGCAGACCTATTAGAATTACACCTGACTTCTCACTGGAGACAATGAAAGCCAGAAGATCATGGTCAAACATTATGCAGACATTTAGAGACCACAGATGCTAGCCCAGGCTATTATACCCAGCAAACTTTCAATCACCATAGAAGGACAAAACAAGATATTCCTTGACAAAACCAGATTTAGCCAATACCTAGCCACAAACCCAGCCCTACAAAATACTAGAAGGAAAACTCCAACAAAAACACAGACAATTGATGGTCTCATAGTAGAAAATCCCAAAGAATGGAAAAACACACAAATTAACATCATCAACAACAAAAACTAAATTAATGGGAGCTAGCAGTAACTGGTCATTTTTTATAATTTATAAATATATATTATATTTATAATTTATAAATATAAGTTATATTTATAATTAATATCCCTTAATATAAATCAACTCAACTCACCTATAAAAAG
>NW_026076110.1:0-1325 GCF_014885135.2 Alexandromys fortis
CCCCCCCCCGTGTGTGTGTGTGTGTGTGTTTTCACACCATGGTGCAAAAGAAGAGGTCAGAGGCCAACTTTTATAAGTTGGCTCTTCCTCAGCTGTGGGACCCAGGGACTAAACTCAGGCTTTTGCTGACATATGCTTTCACTCACTGATAGCTCAAAACATCCACTTTCTACAACAATTTATGTATTATTTACAGGCATATGTTGCTCAATGCATGTGCTCAATGCAGATAAACCACAGGTCTTCTGGATGAGCAGCGAGTGCTCTTTACCTCTGAGTCACCTCTCCAGTCCTGCAAAGTCTATCTTTAATGGAGGGCTCACCTCTAGACATATCCGGTATAGAAGAAGCAACTTTTGGGAAACAAAACAATAAAGAAAATGGTACAGGCACAGCAAATGGGAAGAACAGAGGATGCCTGAGGTATTGGCATCCAGTGGTCTGGATGAGAATGGCCCCCGTAGGCTCAGAGATTTGCATGTTTAGTCACCAGGTGGTGGAACTGTTTGGGAAGGATTAGGAGGTGTGGCCTTGTTGAAGGAGGTGTGTCACTGAAAGTGGGCCTTTAGGTTTTAAAAGCCCACGTCTTAGTTTGGGTTTTATTGTTGTAAAGAGACACCATTACCCACTAGCATCTCTTATAAATGAAAACATTTCATTGGGACTGGCTTAGTTCAGAGGTTTAGTTCATTTTCATCATGGTAGGAAGCATGGCGGTGCACGGGCAGACATGATGTTAGAGAAAGGGCCGAGAGCTTTACATCTGCATCAGTGGAAGAAAGGGAGAGAGACCGGGTTTAGCTTGAGCATCTGAAACAGCAAAACCCACCCACAGGGACACACTTCCTCCAAACCACCACATTCCATGAGGACCTGTCTCTGTCTAATACCTGCTGGTCAAGATGTAAGCTCTCAACTACTGTTCCAGAGCGACGCCATGCTGCTTCCTACAATGATGATCATGGACGAACCCTCTGAAATTATAAGCAAGCAAACTATAAGCAATTAAATCCTTTCTTCTGTAAGAGTTTCCTTGGTATGGGGTCTCCTCACAGCCACCAAACAATAACTAAGATAGGATCCCAGTGAGAGAGCAAGAACGCTGGCAAAGATCTGGTTGAGTTGCAACCACCCAGGGGTGCTACTGAGCTCTCTCTCAAAGAAAGGCTCAATGCTGGAAGCTGGAGTACAGTCTTCCCAGTCCAGGCCTGGCGGTGGTGGCGCACGCCTTTAATCCCAGCACTTGGGAGGCAGAGGCAGGCGGATCTCTGTGAGTTCGAGACCAGCCTGGTCTACAAGAGCTAGTTCCAGGACAGGCTCCAAAA
>NW_026076111.1:0-1275 GCF_014885135.2 Alexandromys fortis
CATGTGGAGATCAGAAGATAACCTCAGGTGTTAGTTTGCCTCCCACTCTATTTGAGACAGGGTTTCTTCTTGTTGGTCTATATACACATGGCTGGGTGGCTGGAGATCTCCTTGGCATGCTGCTGTCTCTGCTTTCCCATCTGGCTGTGGGAATGCTGGGGTTATGGTCCCGAACTGCTGGGCCTAGCCTTTTTGTGGGTTCTGGGGATCCCAATGCTTGTACTCATGCTTGGATGACAAGTGCTTTACCCACTGAACCATCTCCAAAGTCCCCCAGGACTCATCTTTGATGGCGGCCTTTTTAAGAGTAACACAAAACTCAAATTATAAAGACTGGGTGGCCGGAGAGATGGCTCAGTGGTTAAGAGCACTGACTGCTCTCCCAGAGGTCCTGAGTTCAATTCCCAGCAACCACTTGGTGGCTCACAACCACCTGTAATGAGATCTGGTGCCCTCTCTGACCTGCAGGCATACATGCAGGCAGAACACTGTCTACATAATAAATAAGTAAATTTTTTAAAAAAGAAAGAAAACAGATTGAACTGTGACCAACTCTACTGTTCAGAGTGCATGAGAAAATAAGAGTGGTTTTGAGAGGGCAAACTGGAGCTGGAGGTGCGTCTTGCTGGAGGTATGTTTTGGTGGTAACGAGCTTACCTAGCAAAGCACAAAGCCTTGGGTTTGATCCCCAACAAGTAATAAACATGAATGAATGCATGAATGAGAGTGAGAAAGTCTAAAAATGGTCTTCAAGATGGCACAGCGAGTAAGGGCGCTTGCTGCCAAGCCTCGTGGCCTGGTTTGAGCCCCAAGTCCCACCTAGTAGGAAGAAAACACTGACTCCCACAAGTTGCCACCTCCCAATAAAAACAGTGCTAACCCAAGACTGTTACTCCTCAGCCTTCAGTGTCCTCTTTCTTCTGTTTATTGATCTCAGGCACACTTTTAAGCAGAGTGGATTATGGGAAACTAGCCCGTTTCACATAATAGTCTATCAGAAAGAAAGGCTCTGTACATAGCTGTATCACTTTCGAGTTTAAGGAGAAATCATTTCTACAGTGTTTGCAAAGAGCAAAAAAGAAACAGAAAGGAAAGTATCTAGGTTAATTACAGGATGTAGTAAAAAGATAAAGGTGTAAATAATTTATTACTCAGCCTGCAGCATAGCTCAAGAAGGGATCAATAACTTAGAATGTTACACAACTGCACTGGCTGATCAGCAAACCTCAGGGATCCTCCTGTCTCCACCTCCCCAATGCCAGGGTTGCAAGAGGG
>NW_026076112.1:0-1323 GCF_014885135.2 Alexandromys fortis
TTTTTGATTTTTCGAGACAGGGTTTCTCCGTAGCTTTTTGGTTCCTGTCCTGGAACTAGCTCTTCTAGACCAGGCTGGCCTCGAACTCACAGAGATCCTCCTGCCTCTGCCTCCCAAGTACTGGAATTAAAGGCGTGCACCACCACTGCCCGGCTAAGAAACAGTATCATTTAAGAAACAAGGCATAGATTTAAAGGAAGGAAAGATGACAGCAAAGAGTGGGAACTGGAACAGTGACCCGCAGCCTTTGTTGACGGGGCAAACTCTACAGAACATTCACGCTCAAGGCGCAGAAAAAATTTAAAAGTGATCACTTTATTTTATTATTTTTGATTATCATTGTGAGAGAGGTGGCATATGCCATGGTCTCATACGGAGCTCAGAGGACAACTGGCAGGAGTCGCTCCTCTCCTTCTATCGCATGGTCCTAGGATTCAAAACTAAGTAAGTCATCAGATTGCCATGAAATGTGCTTTTGCCTTCTGAGCCACTGCACTGGCTCTTTTTGAGTTTTTGAGAGGTCTTATGTAGTTCAAGCTAGCTTCAAACTAGAGATCCCATAGCTCAGACTCCCTAGTGCTGGGATTGCAGCTGTGTGCCACCATGCCCAGCTGAAAACCATCATTTTGTAACTCCTAATGAAATAACTGATCCAGGCAACGGTCACCAATGGATAATAAAGCCGTAAGTAAAGAGCTGTCAAAGAAACAGATGTTTTCACAAAGAATTATACTCAAGTAGGAATGAAACTATCGCTCAGTGGGAGAGTGCTTGCTTAGCCTTGTAGAGGCCCTAAAATCAATCCCTTAATACTGCAAAAGAAAAGAATCATGTTAGCTGGGCGGTGGTGTGATGGAGGAAGGTCATTGGTTAAAAAAATAAAGAAACTGCCTTGGCCCATTTTATTGGTTAGAACATAGGTGGGTGGAGTAAACAGACCAGAATGCTGGGAGGAAGAGGAAGTGAGCTCAGAGAAGCCATGCTCCCCTCTCCCGGGCAGACACGATAGCTCTGCTCTCTGAGGCACACACGATGAAGCTCCGCCCCAGGATGGACGTAGGCTAGAATCTTTCCCGGTAAGACTGATGCTACACAGATTATTAGAAATGGGCTAGTCCAGATGCGAGAGTTAGCCGAGAAGAGGCTAGATATAATGGGCCAAGAAGTGTTTAAAAGAATACACTGTCTGTGTAATTATTTCGAGGCATAAGCTAGCAGGCGGCCGGGGTGCTGGGGACGCAGCCCCACCGCTCCTACTACTACAGTGGTGGCGCATGCCTTTAATCCCAGCACTTGGAGGGCTTGAATATATCTATCATGCCT
>NW_026076113.1:0-1277 GCF_014885135.2 Alexandromys fortis
GCTCATATTTCAACAGCCTTCAAATTGCCGGCATGCATCACCACACCCGATAATACCTTCTCTTTACAGAAACAGCGGCGGCAGATACTTTCTGTCTTTAGGAATATCACGGGTCTATAATACTCCCAAATATGCATATATTTAACAAGATCACTGTTCTAAAATAGTAGCAAGGAGCTTTTATAAGTTTTTACTAAACTGCTATTTAAGTACCATTTCATGTGGAGAAACAGGAAAGGAGAATTCAGCCCATCCTACACACGTTATTTCTAAAGGTAGGCTGTGTATCTGAATATCCAAACCATCACACTGGCCCAACCCCATCCATAATGTAAGCCACGTCTACATACTCATCACTGAAGGAGCAAGTTCAACCATCACCTTCCCTCCTTCATGCATTCACCATTTCCCTCCCAGGGTCTCCCAGAATGAAACTTCCAAAGAGAATAAATAAAGCCAAAGGTAAAGGAAATGGAATGACAGAGGAAAATGCCACGGGCCAGTGTGAGGGTGAGAAGATTCAGCCTTCAGGTCTCAGAGAATCACTTGGTAAAAAAAACAAACAAAGAACCAAAAAGCAACAGCAAAAACCCTCCCTTTCCCTTTCAGACAAACCATGACACGCTCTTGCCAAATAGGCCAAGTAGTGGTCTTTTCTTCAAGGTGTCCCAGCACCCAGAAGCAAGCTTCCTCATTGTCCCCTCAGAAGGGTACCTTCTCCTATCTTTTGAAGATGTATTGAGGCACGCGAGTCCAGGAAAACATGGGCTACAGGGTAGAGTGTCCAGAGCGCTCGCTCTCCATGGTCACAACACTCAGATTCTGGTGACATAAGCCAGCACTGACACTCAGGTACTTAAGGTCAAAGGGATGAGTGGTTCCAATCGCTAGTGCTAAAGTTACCGGAGAAGTCTTCTGTCCCGCCAGAGCCCCGTGTGAACGGCGGCGATAAGAAAGGTGTACTCACGGCGTGTGTGTAGCAGTTAGCAGCATGTTCGTAGCAGGTTGGTTTATAGCGGCCATTGGCTGGGGCCCGATGGTTCATGAAACTATGGAAACAGAGAAGCCATAACATGAGAAACACACCACCCTGGCTGTGCAGGAAGCCTGCAGTGCTCATTCAGCCCCTTCTAAATGAAAAGGTTGCTGTTATCAACAAGAAAACCAAAGCCATTAGCTGGGCGATGGTGGCGCACGCCTTTAATCCCAGCACTCGGGAGGCAGAGGCAGGCGGATCTCTGCGAGTTCGAGACCAACCTGGTCTACAGAGCTAGTTC
>NW_026076114.1:0-1318 GCF_014885135.2 Alexandromys fortis
AAAAAAAAAAAAAAAAAAAAAAACATACTGCTCTGGATGATAGAATAAACATGGAAAATGAATCAAAAATTTCAAGAGAAAATAGGAAACATATATTTTGCCAGACTTCTATAAATGATCAAAGACCAAAGCTGAGAGTATGAATAAATAACACTGGAATTGAAAGATTACTGGACATGGGTGCAGATTTACATGTGTTATTATTACTCCAGAATCTTAACATCTGAATTGATCTCTTCAGGAGGCAGATGCTTAATTCCTAGGAATTGGAACCCTATCTCAAGTAAAACAAAGCATGAGATGGGTTGAATGCATAGGGTCAAAAGGACAAAGAGGAAGGCTGAGGCCATATGTGGCTAATATAGCAGTGAATCTGTGGGGTCATGATCTGTTGCAGCAATGGAATACCCAGATTAACATTCCTGTAGTCTCAGAAATGAAACATAAACCAACTCATATTTCTGGGAAGGATATTAATAGGGACTATAAAAAACAGTCACCAACCATTCAGGCTGTACAAAACCACAAAACAACTGGCAAACCTGCAGAGGTACCAATGGCTCTACCTTTAAAATGGTTAACTAACAAACCAATATGGGTTAAAAAATGGCCCTTATCAGAAAGAGAAACTGCAGACTTTAGAACAACTGGTGCAGGAGCAACTAGATGCTCACCACATTGAAGAATCAACCAGTGCTTGGAATTCTCCTGCATTTATTGTTAAAAAGAAATCTGGAAAGCAGAGAATAGTGACAGATCTAAGAGCTGTTAATAAAGTGATTTAACCAATGGGTCCTCTAAAATCTGGAATTCCTTTGCCTTCCCTATTGCCTAAAGGATGGGCTCTTATAGTTATTGATTTAAAAGATTGTTTTTTTTACTATACCTTTACAAGAAAAGACAGAGAAAATTTTACCTTCACAGTGCCTATATATTATAATATTTCCCAGCTTACTAAGAGATAACAATGGGGTGTGCTTCCAAAGGGAATGTTAAATAGCCCCACCCTGTGCCAATACTTTGCAAGTTGAATATAATACATAAGCAATTCCCTAAATCTATAGTTTACTATTACATGGATGACATTTTGCTATATTATTCAAATGTGTATACTTTAGGATGCATCCACACACTGAGACAATGGGGATGTTCTATCGGAAACTCACCAAGGCCAGCTGGCCTGAGTATGAAAAAGCCTGGGTTAAAACCGGTCTTGCTGAACATTGCAGACAATGAGGACTACTGAGACCTCAAGAACAATGGCAATGGGTTTTTGATCGTACTGTACCTATTGGTTTCGTGGGAGCCTAGGCAGTTT
>NW_026076115.1:0-1321 GCF_014885135.2 Alexandromys fortis
CCCGGCGTTTACTTCACGGCGGGAATCACGTCGACCAGGGTGGGCGGGGCCAGCGGGGTCACGGGGGTCACGGAGGGCGGGCTGACTGAGGAGGCGGAGGGCTGAGGGAAGGGGAAAGGAAAGCGAAAGGTCCTCGGAGGCCTCCCGCGCCTTCTCCGCTCCGAAGCGGACTCTTCTCCAACCACCGGGACGGCCGCCTACGCCGCCGCTCCCAACCCTCGCGAGATCGCTAGTTCCCCCGCCTCACAGGCCGGCCCGCGACGGCGCATGCGCCGGCTCCTCCTTGTCCCCGCCTCCTCCAGGCCTCTGGCAAGCTGCGGAGGGAGGGTGGGCGGGGCCTCGAGGCAGCGCGGCGGCGTAGGTTTGCGTCTCGGCTCGTCGGCGTGACGCGAGCGGGCGGGCGGCTCCGTAACGGCTCGGCGGCTCTCGGCGCGCCCGCCCGCCCGCCCGCCCGCCCGCACGCCTGGTGGCTCCCGGCTGGGGCTGGCCTCTCCACAAGGGGAGGGGGGGGCGTGACGCTAAGTGACGTCGGACGTCCAGGAAAACAATGACCTCGGGTTTCAGGTCCGTGCAGCCCTTTCCAGAGTTCGGCTTTTGTGGCCGGCGGGTAGACTCGCCACCCCCGAGAGCACGAATGGCCGCCGACGGAGACAGATGATGGCTTGTTTTTCCCGCGTGCATCAAAACAAAATGCGCATTTTTGTCGCCTTAAGAAGAACTGCTTGTCAGGGGAGGCAGAGGCGGATCTCTGAGAGCTCGAGGCCAACCTGGTTTACAGAGTGAGTTCCAGGAAAGCCCTCGAGCTACACAGTGAGACCCTGTGGGCATTGCTGGCAGAGAAATCCCGTCTCGAAAAATTATTGGTGTTGCTTCTAAGTAAGGCCTTGCTTCTGCTCCTGCAGCACCTCACCATCTACTCCCAGGCGCACAAGGTCTTTGTTATCTTAATCTGTTCGTGATTTAGTGGCCACCGACGTTGAAAAAAGGAAGTCTCTTCAAGAGTTAACTAAATTATGCCGAATTTCACATCTCTTGGAAGAGCTATGTACCAAGTTCAAATGTTTGTACTACTCTAGTAATTCTCCAGTCAAAACACTCTGGAAAACTCGCGTTGAAATACTTGTGAAAGCTGGAGTTGTAGGTCAGTTGGTGAAGTGCTTGAGCATGCGTGAGCCCTGGGTTTGAACCCTAGCCCAAACTGATTTGCCAGTGGTGAGGCATCCTCCATCTCTCCATCACCTCTTCATCCGTGTTGGTTGCACTGGGAGCTGCTGTGTGTCATGCAGTAGACCCTTTTGTCCAACAGCTTTACTTGCGAATG
>NW_026076116.1:0-1355 GCF_014885135.2 Alexandromys fortis
TCTCTCTCTCTCTCTCTCTCTCTCTCTCTCTCTCTCTCTCTCTCTCTCTCTCTCTCTCTCTCTCTCTCTCTGTGTGTGTGTGTGTGTGTATTTGTGTGCACTTACCGAGGCCAGAGGAGGGTGCTGGGTACCCTGCTCTATCACTTTATCTTTTTTTTTAAGACTTAATTATTTATTAAGCATACAATGTACTGCTGGCATGGAAGACACCAGGTCTCATTCTAGATGGCTGCGAGCCACCATGTGGTTGCTGGGAATTGAACTTAGGACCTCTGGAAGAGCAGCCAGTGCTCTTACCCTCTGAGCCATCTCTCCAGCCCCCACATCTTTACATCTTATTCCTTTGAGATAGCGTCTTCCACTGAACCTGGAGGCCAGCAAGCCCCAGTGATCCTCCTGTCTCTGCCCCGACAGCTCTGGGATTACAGATGTGCATGCCTGGATTTTTCCGTGGGTGGGAGGATCTGAACTCAGGTCCTCAGGCTTGCGCAGTGAATGCTCTCGCCCACTGAACTGTCTTTCCAGCCCCTGATTCCTTCTTCATCCCCCCAGGCTCCGATAAAGGGTTGTCGCTGTGAACCTCTCATCAACAAGCTGGAGAACCAGCTGGAGGCGACTGTGGAGGAGCTCAAAGCCGAGCTGGGATCGGTGCAGGATAAAGTGAACGCAAAGCTGGGACAGATGGAGAGCAAGACCCAGCACCAAGTAAGCCAGTGGCTCCGCCTCCTGACGACAGGTGTAAAGGCAGAGGTGACTCAAAGACCTCAGGGCTTGTGGTGCGGCTCAGTGCTAGAGCCCTGGCCGAGCGTGTGCCAACCGTGGGCCGGAAGTTACGTGTTCCTGCCAGGCATGGTGACACATACCTGTAGTGCCAGCACGTGGGAGGCTGAGTCAGGAGGATCACAGATTCAAGGACAGTCTGGGCAATAGTGAGACTTGGTCTCTAGAAAGAGATGGTGGGGGGGGGGAAGCTGGGTGGTGGTGGCGCACGCCTTTAATTCCAGCCTTTGGGAGGCAGAGGCAGGCGGATCTCTGTGAATTTGAGGCCATCCTGGTCTACAAGAGCTAGTTCTAGGACAGCCAGGGCTGTTACACAGAGAAACCCTGTCTCAGAAAGAAAACAAAAACAAAGCAAAACAAACAAAAAAATGGTGAAAGAGAAAAAGGGAAAGGGAGGGAAGGAAGGAAGGAAGGAAGGAAGGAAGGAAGGAAGGAAGGAAGGAAGGAAGGAAGGAAGGCAATACATTTCCATTACAGCCTTTTTTTTTTAAATATTTATTTATTTATTTATTTATTATGTATACAATATTCTGTCTGTGTGTATGTCTGCAGGCCAGAAGAGGGCACCAGACCTC
>NW_026076117.1:0-1324 GCF_014885135.2 Alexandromys fortis
CATCTCTCCAGCCCGACCTCTAAGTTCTTAGTATGAAATGTTTTTTAAAAAATTTAGAAGAGACAGATGTGGTGGTCCATGCTTTAATCCTAGCACTAGAGAGGCAGAAGCAAGCAGATCTTTGAGTTGGATGCAACGCTGGTCTACAGAATGAGTTCTAGCCCAGCTGGATCCACATAGTGAAACCCTGACAAACAAAAAACAAAAGCAAACCAAGATACAATAAAACCCCTATACATCCAGCTCTTCTTTGTTATGAATCCTTTCACACTCCACCCTAAGAAGGTATCAAGTGTCAAAGCAATATTTGATTTATTTTATTATTTTATGTATGAGTGTTCTGCCTGCATGTATATGTGTGTGCTCTATGTGAGTGAGTGCCTGGTGCCTGTAGAGGTCAGAAGAGGAACTGGAGCTACAAATGATTAACAGCTGCCACACAAGTGCTCGAACCTGGACCTGGGTCTCTGCAAGAGCAGCAAGTGCTCCTTAATTATGAGCCAGCCTCCCAGCCCCCATACAATGTTTAATAGCTAGACTCTCCAGCTGAGTTTCTGTCTTAGCAATGCTGTCTAAGCCCACACTACCTAGTTCTGTCGAACTCTAGCAGCTTCTCTTTATGCTTGATGGCCTTTTCCAGACCAGACCTAATCCGAGCCTCTTGATGAGGAAGAAGGTCCTTGGTAGAGATGTCCACCTTTCCAGAATTTTCTGCCCCTGAAATAGCAAATGGGATCAGTCCATAGAATAAAGTTGTTGTATTGTTGTGCAGCAAATGAACAAAATATTTGCAGATTTGGTTCCAGCCTGATGATCTGAAGTATTCATTAAAATGGAAACATTTAGGGTCAGGCCCAAACAATATCAAGTGGTATTTGACACTAACAGTATCTCAAAACAAAACAACAACAACAACAACAACAAACTTTTAAAAAACTTTTTTTTTTTTATTTAAAGAAATTTACCTAGGTGGTGGTGGCACACACCTTTAACCCTAACACTAGGGAGGCAGGTAGATTTCTGAGTTCAAGGCTAGCTTGGTCTACAGAGTGAGTTCCAGGGCAACTAGGGCTACACAGAGACTGTCTTGAAAATCTGAAAGGAAAAAAAAATGAATGTGTCCCAACAAAGTCAAAAGATTTATTGACAAAGGTCCATTTATGTTATTATTTCTAAGTTGGAAAAAGTTCAAATATCCAATAACTAGGAGATAGATAAATTAGAATAAACAGCCAGGCAATGGTGGCGCATGCCTTTAATCCCAGCACTCGGGAGGCAGAGGCAGGCGGATCTCTGTGAGTTCGAGACCAGCCTGGTCTACAGA
>NW_026076118.1:0-1321 GCF_014885135.2 Alexandromys fortis
AGGATCTTTCTTAAATATAACTAAGTGCATAGGGCACAGGTACTGCCATGTGCAAACTTGTCTGTAACTTATTGGAAGAAGATGGAATGTTTTCTTATTTTCAAAACCATGGCAAAAAGTCAACTGTTTATTTTCTTCCAAAATTGAAACTTGGCATCATGGGGACTGATGTTTTCGGTTGGACAATAAGCTGACACATAGCTAGTACACATTGTTTGAAAACTACAAACAAATCCACAAACGATGGACATACATTGGATTTTTTTGGGTGGGGAGCGTGTTTCAAGACAGTTTCCCTGTGGCTTTGGAGCCTGTCCTGGAACTAGCTCCTGTACACCAGGCTGGTTTCAAAGTTACAGATTTCTCCCTGCCTCTGCCTCCTGAGTGCTGGGATTAAAAATGTGTGCCACCACCACCCGGCTCATACATCTGATTTTTCACAATCCTCTGTGAATTGTATGGAGACACAGGAGGACTATGATGGGTTATGACGAAGTCTTCACTGATGTTGATCCAAAGTACTGGTTGAGTTGAACTTCTGCAACTATGTGAGAACCCACTTTGTTGGACCAAATGTGTGAAGCTTCTCTTTGAAGTGGGTACAGAGAAGGTTGTGAAGAATTGAATCACCTTGGTTTAATAGGAAGCGATTCACACACATTTGTCTAGGGTGTCATTTCAGAAATTTTCAGAAAACCCTGTTGCCTCCCATGTGAAATTAGAGAATGAAGAAGAGAGGATTCTGCTGCTTCATGCATCTGGGGTATCTCAAGAAAGCTGCTAAGAGATCTGTGTGGGTGGCAGCTCAAGAAACATAGATTCAGGTCCCCATTCCTGGAGCAATATTGATGATCCAGTAACCAATAGCCTTATAGCAACAGAGGTGGTAGAAAATGAGATGACAGATCTGGGCAATTATGAGCCAAGTTGTGTTTATTGTGTGTAAGTAACATGTGGTAGCAGTTGGAACATATAAATAGAGAGGTTTGCATTTTAGGCTAAACAGTGAATGTGGAGATTGTGTGCCTTTTACACCATAATAAATGATGACAATCTCATCGCAAATTATGCTGATTTGGAGGTTGAAGTATGACTTTCATGGAACTTCATTAACAGTTGCATCCATGGAAGAGGGTGCTGTGCCCCATGAGAACAAGTTCATCAACATAAGACTTCCTAGCTCCATACTTGGGAGCAAATTAATCTGTATTGTTTTCAGCCAGTAGGTTTGTAGTTAGTTCATTTTTAATCCCAGTACAAGAAATCAAATGCACCAGGGATGAAATTTTGACTTGTGTGAAAATCAGTAAACAAGGACAGT
>NW_026076119.1:0-1260 GCF_014885135.2 Alexandromys fortis
ATTGGGGGAGGGGGAGGGAAAGGGGAGGGAGTGGCGGGGAAGAGACAGAAATCTTTAATAAAAAAATAAATTTTTAAAAAAATAAAGTCTGGAAAAGTTGAAAAAAATAATGAAAAATGTTTTTAAAAAGAATTGCTCAGAAACACGTCACTGAAAATATCTGTGAATGTGTTTCCAAAGTGTTTTGTGGCCAAAAGAAAGATTCTTCAAGGAAGTATGAGTGATAGGGCTTCATGGGCTAGAGTCCAGTATTGTTGTAAAGATCAAGGTAGAAACACCAGCATTGATCTCTCTGCTTTTTCACTTCTGACACAAGATAAGTACAGGGCATGATTTTCTTACCATGATGAACTACTATTTTTTAAATCATGACTCAAGTTAAATTATCTTTTACTTAAATTATTTTTTACAGATATATTGTTACAATAATATGAAAAGTTTCTAATACTGTTTCTACTGTAGAAATCTAGGACAACTCTGAGGCCATTTCTGAGGCCTCTCCACCTTAGTGCTTCACCCCCTCCCGACAGGAACATAACAACTACACATGCATGTACTGGAAAGTTGGGGACTTTCCATCTTCCTTTTTTCTTGTGGATCTTCTCCAAATAGAGCTCTGTTCCTGGAACTGGGACAAGGTAACCCACAGATGTCTACAGATGTTTTGACTCAGTCCCTGAGTCAAAGGGGTCAGAATGACCCTCAGATGTTCCCTCTTACCTCGCCTGATCTGGCAACCGCTCTTCGGCCCTGGCTCAGACCAATTATTGTTAGTAACCCTTTAAATATGCCAATGCAAATAGTTAAAAAACAACTCCCGAGTCCCCCCCCCCTTGTTTCTATAGCTTTTTGCTTTATAAGTCGTGTGTTACAGTCATTTGGGGTCTTTTGGCTTCTCAAATGCTGAAGGACCCTGGCAACAAAATTAAAATCCTCTTGCTTTTACATCAACTGTGATGTGAAAGTGGTCTCTTGGGGTGACTTCTCCTTGGTAATTGAACTTTGGGGTCCAACACTAAATGATGTAGAATGAACCAACAGATTTAGGCTAATGTACTAAGATGAAGTGAAATGTCAATAAAAGTAGTGACATAAAGAAAAGAAATGCTAGCCGGGTGGTGGTGGTGCACACCTTTAATCTTAGCACTCAGGAGGCAGAGGCAGGCAGATCTCTGTGAGTTCGAGACCAGCCTGGTCTACAAAGGGAGTTCCAGGACAGGCTCCAAAGCTACAGAGAAACCCTGTCTCAAAAAAACAAAA
>NW_026076120.1:0-1323 GCF_014885135.2 Alexandromys fortis
TGGAACTAGCTCTGTAGACCAGGCTGGTCTCGAACTCACAGAGATCCACCTGCCTCTGCCTCCCAAGTGCTGGGATTAAAGGTGTGCGCCACCACTGCCCGGCCTGGTAAGTGGTTTCATATTGAATCTCTGAAGGTTGGGGAACTTCAAAGGCAAACCAAAATTTGCTTAAAAAATATTTTTAGTGAGTCCTATGCTACCACTTTAACCTGGCTTCATTACTAACAGGTATTAGGACAAAGTCATTGGAGACTCGGGATAAAGCAGTTTTGAAAATCAATTTTAAAGTACAAGCATTTATTAAAAACCTGTTCCATATCAAGCATCTTGATATATGGAGAGGAAAACCAAGACTAAGAAACGGCTGTTACTACTTATAAGCAATTCATAGTCTAAATCATTAGTTGTTCAGTTCTTGAGAAAGGATAAAACAGTTTGTGTCCTGGAGATGTGTGAGCTCTGAGCCTTAGAAGCCACACTCTTGTTAGAGCCAGTGAAGTGATGACATGAAGGAGCAAGTGTTCGGTGCTGGTGGTCAACTTAATGAAAGTCACTTGAAGTATAATAGGGGTTGTCATTCATTGCAAATAATTTATCAAGAGAACAAAACAAAATTCTAGAAACTCCTGCAATTATGACTTTTAGAAATCACTGCAAACACTTCCTTCACACACGCAAGATAACTTCACTGTGTTAAGTCCCCAAATTTTTTGTGACTTGGTAACTTTCCTATTTCAATCAACACTATTCTTCTAACTTTTCAAGGATAACAGCAGAATACAAAATTTGGGAACCTGTAGCTTCTTAAAGTGTTTTCTTTTTCCCTTTTTCTTTTTTTTTTCTTTTTAATATGATTTTAATTGAAATAGAAACAATCATTTTCCTCTTTTACTTTCGTCCTTGTAACCCCTCCCAGCCACCATTCCTGAAACACCTCCCATAGTCCCCACTCTCTTTAATAGCTTCATTTTCCTTTAGCCTTATTGTCACACACACAGGCACACACACACACAGGCACACACACACACACAGGCACACACACACACAAATAAAAAAACCCTGCTGAGTCTATCACTGCTGTTTGTTTGTTTATATGATTTCAAGGCTGCCCACTCTTTAGGACATCCAATAAGGGGACTTATTTTTAGGAGAAAATAATCTTCCTTGGGAGCTGGAGAGATGGCTCAGAGATTAAGAGCCTGCTCTTCCAAATGTTCTTAGTTCAATACACATGGTGGCTCACAACCATCTGTAATGGGGTCTGGTGCCCTCTTCTGGCCTGCAGGCATACACACAGACAGAACATTGTATACATAATAAATA
>NW_026076121.1:0-1263 GCF_014885135.2 Alexandromys fortis
TATGTCAATGGGCATTATAGGTAGCCATTCTTGTCTCCCATGCCAGTGAGTTCCCCCATTATCTCAGCATTTCAACCTATTCTGGGCAGGGAGCATGGGACAACGTGTTCCTTTCTGCAACTACTTCAAACTGACATCGAGGCATTGTTATCAGAGCCCAAGAAGGCTGAAAGGCTGGCCAAAGATAAGAAGAAAACTCAGGCAATGGGGCACTCATCAGAAGCATCCAGTTCACAGACTCTGTAGAAGAGACAGGGAGCGTTCACATCAACTGGACTGGTCCACATCAGCTTCCAGCAAAGTCAGGTCTCTCAGTCATTCAGAGCAGGTTGTAGTCAGCAACTGATGCTTCGATGTGTCTGCCAGCCAAGTGGAAACCTACTGAGATGAGTTTAAACTTGGAACAGAAGTCAAAATTTACATATAAAATAATACATTTGAAACTTTCAGGCCCATATTGAAATTTATATCATAGGTGAAAACATAACAGGTATCTGTAAACAGCAGGAATAGACTCATAACTTTGAGTCCTAGCAAAAACTACAGATTTTGGTTAGAAGCATGTATATTTTTCTGTTGTCCAGAGACACAGGTATGAATTGGGCAGAGATGTCTTTGGCCTGATGAGAAACACCTTTAGGTTCATATTTAGATGGCAACCAGACTAAATCTAAAATTTTGAGGCTGTGACCCAAACAGTAAGTAGTCACTGCTCTATCAGCTTAGCAGAACTATACCATAGAGGCTGGAGAGATGGCTCAGCGGTTAAGAGAACTGGCTGCTCATGCAGAAGACCCGGGTTCAATTCCCAGCACCCACATGGCAGCTCATTCCTGCCTGTAATTCCAGTTTCAAAGTACCCACACCCTCACTCAGATATACATGAAGGCAAAACTCTAATGCACATGAAATAAAAAAAATTAAAAATAAGAACTATACCATAGAAGGGGAAAGAAATCAGAAACATTTTCCGTATCTTAACCTATATTTACATCTTAATTTTTTTTAGGCCCTCAAAGCTTATGAGCTTTTATATCCTCAGACTTTTATATATCCTAAAACATTTTTTAATCAAGAGACCAAGTAGCTTTAGAAAAATCAAGACTTTGCTAGGTGGTAGTGGTGCACACCATTAATCCCAGCACTCGGGAGGCAGAGGCAGGCAGATCTTTATGAGTTCGAGGTCAGCCTGGTCTACAAGAGCTAGTTCCAGGACAGGCTCCAAAGCTACTGAGAAACTTTGTCTCAAAAAACAAACCAAAA
>NW_026076122.1:0-1262 GCF_014885135.2 Alexandromys fortis
GCTTCACACTTTTCACGCTGCATTCTATACATATAATGCTTCACACTTTTCACACTGTATTCTATGCATACACTTCACACTTTTGAAGCAGTTCTCTATTCATTTGCCTGTTCTGCACTCCCCCAAAGAAAGCTGTGTCACCTCTTTGTCCCCACCACTTGTTAGTGGGGAAAGGTGAAGCCACAGAAACTAAGTTCATGGTTCAAGGTCACAGACCTAGTGAGTACAGAACCAGAAGCCAAAACTGGTTTCCTGACTCCCAGGAGTCTGTATTGTTCCTATGCAACTGCTGTTTGGATCCGACTGTTCCACTACTCAGGAGAGGAAAGAATAAGCTACAGGGACAGATGGTAGTCACATCTACATTAACCTACATTAACTGGAAACCTTCCCACCCCCCTCCTCTTCCCCTCCTTTCCAGCCTACAGAAGGCAAAAGTGGATCATCCAGGACACAGGGATCAGCAGGGAAGAGGACACGCCCCCTCCCATTTCCTCTGACCACCAAGGCTGCATTCCTCTACAAAATCACCTGCATCACTTTCCCAAGGAGCTGCAAGTGAGCAAGAGGCCAGACAGGCTGCAGCTGTTCCTCTACACCTCTCCAGGGCAGGGAAGGTGACACTCTTTGGTCCAGGCTCCTTACTCAGGGCCAAGGCTCTGTCTGCATTTTCCCCTCTCTCACCAAGGTGCCCAACGGGAGGCCGGACTCCTCTAAGTTTGTCAGGAAAACCAACAGAATCCCACTTTCCTGCACTTACACTAATAATAATAATAAAAAAAGGCTGTCTGAAAGGCAAATACAAGTAGCACACTCGTTTCAAATGGAGATCTTCAAAAACTACAATCCCACTAGCTTATGATGCTCATTTATATTTTTTAATTGAGAAAAATGTAAACGTTTATCCTTGCAAGGGTATTAAAGCATACACATCAGCGATGTTGAATAAATTCATCATACAGTCACCACTGAGGTCAATTTCCAGAAGTTTAACACCTCATATTGAAATTCTACACTGTACCCACCAAGCAGTTCCAAACCCACCTCCCCTGGGCAGAAGACCTTATTTGTCTATGATTGTGGCTAAGATGTCTATGATTGTGGCTAAGATAGTTATCTCTTATTAGTGAAATCATCCAGTTATTTTTGTGTTTGGCATATTTCACCTAACACAATATAACACACAAAATTTCCTTTATTGTCAATCCTGAAACAGTCTATATCATATTTTCTTTTCTTTTTTTTTTTTTTTTTTTGGTTTT
>NW_026076123.1:0-1319 GCF_014885135.2 Alexandromys fortis
GAGAGAGAGAGAGAGAGAGAGAGAGAGAGAGAGAGAGAGAGAGAGAGAGAGAGAGAGAGAAAGAGAGAGTGGCGCTTGGGAAGTGGAGGATGGTAATGCTGGTTCCATGTATTTTTTTACCTAGCATTTCTCGTAGGAAGCAAAATCATCCAGAGTATCATTAAAACTAAACTATTTCTGGCACTCCCCGGGGGTTACTCTCAACAATAAGTTATTCTGGCAGAAAGAAAAAAAGGATGAGAAAAAAATAAAAGTAAGACGGGGTGGGTAGACAAAGAAAAGGCAGAGAAGACTTCCCTGGCGACCTGCTCTTACTACTGAGGTGTCCTAGGTGTCCCATTCGCAGGCTACTGCAGGGACATGAAGGGGATGGATGGGAGGAGTTCCATGGTGCCTGGGTATGGAGAAATCTGACTTTCTCACCTCTTCCCTCAACTCCAGTTCTTGTTAGTGTGTGAGTCAATCACAGCCTCCAACTGTGAAGCCCACATTCAAAGTGACAATCAACCAGTTTTGCTTAATGAGATCAGTTTCTCCTGATGCCATTTACCTCCAGTGGAGGATGTCTCTCCCAGGCTGCAACATTCTGAAGATGGGAGAGCCTACTCCAATTAAAATGCTCCAAATGGCACCTTCAGTCTTCCGTTCCCTCTTCCGGATCTCACTAAGAGAAGCAGTTGATTAAACTGCTTTTAAACTGTGAAGGGAAGAACTTCCCCCACTGCTACCATTTCCGGAGTCATTTCTCAAGCTCCAGCAATGTGGGAACTCATGGCTAGCCTAGTGGGAAGCCCATGATAGGAGGTGCCCTGAGGAGGAACTCTAGGAGAAACGGAGCTTGGAGGAACAGGGAAGGTCAAAATTCTTAGTGTCTCAGAGACCAATCCATTCTATGGGAGGCAAAAGTCACTCCCCCGTTTGCCAGTATTGAACTGAATGTGTCAAGCTAAGTCATTCAATTCTTGTGCTTCCTCTTTGCACAAGTCACAGAGTTATCCAGCACAAGACACAAAGTTGCCCACAAGCGTGTGATTGGCCAGGACTAGAATAACACCTTCCATACCATAGAGCATTGTAATCTAGAAGGCTAGACCAGAGCAAGCTTTGGTATTGGGTAAAGATGCAGCAAGATGGTCAACTGCTAACCAGCATAGAAGTTTCAGGACAGCCGAGTGGTGGTGGTGCACGCCTTTAATCCTAGCACTTGGGAGGCAGAGGCAGGTGGATCTCTGTGAGTTCGAGACCAGCCTCGTCCACAAGAGCTATTTCCAGGACAGGCTCCAAAACCACAGAGAAACCCTGTCTCGAAAAACCAAAAA
>NW_026076124.1:0-1320 GCF_014885135.2 Alexandromys fortis
CAGACTGTAGAGAGCCCATTGGCTGGATCACCTTATTAACAGCTCTTAGATCTGTTACCATTCTCCATTTTCCAGATTTCTTTTTAACAACGAATACAGGAGAATTCCAAGGGCTGGGTTGATTCTTCAATATGCTGAGTATCTAGTTGCTCCTGTACCAGCTGTTCTAAAGCCTGACCACAAGTTTAACATTTGCTTCACAAAAGGTGAATGCATGCCATATGAGACTATTTACTTCCTTGAATATTCTTAAATTTAACATTGGCACAGGAGTCCAATTAGCTGTAATAGAGCCTGTAAAGTTATTGGATATATTAAGGTTGGTTGTCTGAAAACCTTAGGCTGTTCCTTTCAATTCTTATAATGCAATGCTAACTTTCCTTGCTGCATAGTGGTGGAGCACACCTTTAATCCTAGCACTCAGGAGGCAGAGACAGAGGCAGGCAGATCTCTGTGAGTTCAAGGCCAGCCTGGTCTGTAGAGCAAGTTCCAGGACAGCCAGGACTGTTGCACAGAGAAACCCTGTCTTGAAAAAAAAATACCCAAAACAAAACAAAGCAAAAAGCCTTTCCTATAGGTTAAGGGCTTTATTACCCTTTTACTTGTTTGTTGGATTTTTTTAAACCTAAAAGCTCTTTGGCATTTTTTCCTTTATATCCCACCTTCCCTCCGTTTTACTTTATTTTTTCCTATACTTGTGGATGGTTTCCAAGGGAAGGATATTCATGGGTTCTAAGTATATTATACAATAATAATATATATAGTAATATATACCTATAAAGGATGTTATAGGTAAAAAAAAATCATGATTTTTTAAAAATATAAATGTCCATGCCAAAGAAATTAATACAAACTTTTCAGGTAGTTTCAAGATGCTGCATTGTTTGTAACATAAATTCTATCGCATTTTTCAGAATCCTCAGCCAGAACCCTCTGACAGTTGTTGAAGATCCCTACCTTTATAAGTTGCCAGCATTAAAATATTTGTGAGTATTGTAGTCTCATGATTCCTTAAGTTCTATGGAACTCATCTTTATTTCCATCAGGAGAGCATTTTGTCTTAAATTTTTTTTTTAAATCCCAATTTTAGTTTTAACTGAATGTTTAAAAAAAATCATTGACTACCCAGGGAAGGCAATGCCTGCTTTAAATTCCAACACTTAGAAGGCAGACACAGGCAGATCTCTGTGAGTTACAGATCACCCACATGTGTGCATTGGAAGACAATGTCTCTTAAAAGAAAATGAAATAAAAGAAATAGGAGTAGGGCCTGACAAATAGAGGGCTTCCAGCAAGTCTGAGGACCTGAGTTCAAGGACT
>NW_026076125.1:0-1319 GCF_014885135.2 Alexandromys fortis
CTGCAACCTTTATTATGGTATCAAGCGAGGCTGGGGCCAAATGCCATCTTGTAATGGCAGCCATTCAAATCGGCTCCCTGCAGTTCCCCCTTTTTTGTTTTTCTCTGTAGGCCAGTGACAAGGTCTTACTCCCGTTCAGGTCCTCACCTCATGATGCGAGGACCGATCAAAGGAGGCCTAAAACTCCTGGTACTCCTTCTCCTGTGCAATGGAATAAACTCCTAGGAGGTGCAAAGGCAGTACTCAGAGTAAAAATGCATACCTTCCTCAGTGCAATGGAGAATTTTTCCCTGAGAGTGCAAAGGCTATGCAAGGAACAAACCTACTGGCCTTTTAGGACAGATTTTCTTGCCAGGAAGCAAGCTGCAGCAATGTATCCATAAAACAGCCAGCTTTTTTTCCTGGTAAGGCTGAAAACAAAATGCTTAGCTCCAGAGTCCCGACTGCCTGCTTGAAAGAGTCAGTGGCAGGAAGGCCCAGAAAGCTGGCATTTTAAAAGAGGGACTGAGGAAGCCTGCAGCCAAACTGAGCTTGTTGCTCCAAAGGAATCCACCAGTGTGTTATCCTTTGAGCAAAGTTTAAAAGTGTCAGATGGTGAAACACTACATGCTAAGTGTCAAACAGGTTCAGCTAGGGCTTGCGAAATTGAAGTGGGCACCGAGCAGAACACAGCAGCAACGTCCCCGTGAAGGACTCAGCAGTCAAGCCAGGGTCACAAGAAGCTGTTTCAAAAAATGGGGAAAAACCGCGGCATTTTGGCGAACAGGAACAGTGAATAGTGTTGGAAGTTCCCAGTCTGTCACAAATGTCTCCAGAAAATCCCTCAAGATCGAAAGATGAGGAAACTTCTTTTCCAGGAGGCACATAATGGACCAGCGGTAGAAGCACAGGAAGAAGAGGAGGAGCAAGATCGTGGTGTTGGCCAAACAGGAATCGGCTTAGGGAAGGCAGACAGTATTATCCATCTCCATCCCAGGATGACACATTAAGATTGCCAGAGATGGCAAACCAAGAAGCAATTGTGTCATTCTCAGCTAAAAACCTTTCCAAAGCGCTCCGTAACAGCTCGTTAAGAGCCAGAAAAATCAGGTGTGATGTTGAAGCGCCCCTTCTAAAATCCTATTCTTCCCATTGAGGTTTCTCTTGAGTTTCTTTTTTAGGTATACCCTTTATCTTTTTATCCTTTTCCTTTTTACTATCCTTTTTTTATCTTTATTCTTTTTGGTCTAGACCTGCCTAAGTCCCCCCCTTTTAAATCAGACTCTGATAGGCTGTCCTGGTGTGCTTGCAGTGCCCTCCTCCCTTCCGTGTGCAACCAA
>NW_026076126.1:0-1260 GCF_014885135.2 Alexandromys fortis
AAACCCTGTCTCAAAAAAAAAAAAAAAAAAAAAAAAAAAAAAAACAAAGACCAGTAACGGCCAACCCTTTAGTTATCTGACCCTGCCTTACTCCATTTCTCGGTGCCCGGTGAGCAGGTTCTAGCTTCTGTGCCTTCACATATGCTTTGCAGTCTGCCGTGCTCATTAAGAACTTGTGATTATAATTGGCTTCTCTTTAGAGTTACCTACCAGGAAAGAATGTATTCCTCAGCTAATATAAACATCTCGTGTGCTTGGCAGTTAAGATGGACATTGTAATTGACACCTCGGCCAGCCTCTCTAATCACCTGGGAGCTTGTTAGACAACGCCAGAATTGGTCCATGGCCAAACCGTCTGAATCAGAATCTGCATTTTAAAAGGAATCTCAAGCAATACCTGTACACAGCAATGTTTGAGAAGCATTAGTAAGCTAATCACAATAGTTCCATCATGAGCACTAGAGACTGCTTCTGTAAATGGGCATGCCTTATCCTTCGGAATCAACGTAAAGTGAGGTGCCAACACATAGCATGGGGGGGGAGACCCTCCCCCCCACACTCTGGATGTAAACAAGAACACATGTTGCATTCTTGGTTCCTGCTGTCAGCATTTTCTGGCAGCAAGGGAAGCTAGACTGGGGGCCAGGGTGCTGTAGCCCATCTAGCGTTTGTTCTTCCTTCTTCCCTAGCTCCGGTTGTGACTGCTTCCTGTAGCTAGGACAGAAAAGAGTGTGCTGACTTTCCAGCTTCCTGCCTTGCATCTTGGGAAGCATCCTGTGACCTGTTGACTCAAGTGGTTCTTGACCAGAGTTGCTCAGCGCAATCACTTCGGGAACATTTAGCACATATCAATTCCCAAGTCCCACTTCTGAGATTTTGGCTTAATGGGTCTGGGCTGGAGCCTAGACATTGGTATTTTTTTAAAAGCTCCTTAGTGGTTATAATGTGCAGTTATAATTGAGAAGCAGCAGTTTAGGCAGATTATATCTTAAAGCATAATTTCATCTTGATATTCCCTATGCAAATAGCCCTTTCCCCAGGGACAGTTTGTGAAGCCTTTTGTAACTTCCTTTTATGACTTTGTTATCATTACAAAAGTAATACAATTTAGGAGCTGGGAGGTGGTGGCGCAAACCTTTAATTCCAGCACTCGGGAGGCAGATCTCTGTGAGTTTGAGGCCAGCCTGGTCTACAAGAGCTAGTTCCAGGATAGGCTCCAAAAGCTACAGAGAAACCCTGTCTCGAAAAACATAATAATAA
>NW_026076128.1:0-1268 GCF_014885135.2 Alexandromys fortis
TAATAACTAAAGAAGGGATTGTTTAAAGAAAACATGAAAGTTCATGATTATAATACTGGTCTCCAGCATGTTAGACAGCAAATAAAAGGCCTGTAAGAACGTACTTGAAGCTATGTGCGATTTTGATAAATAACAAAACCTCAAGAAATACGTAAACAGGACAAAGAAAGGATGAAATTTGACTTCAAGATTCAGCCTCTAAGGAGTAACTAAGTCTTGTGAAGCATAAGCATCCAACACAAACTGCTTGGAAATACATAAACTCAAAGGACAATCTAAAAAAATGATAAATTAAGAATCAGACGCATAAAGAAGGAAGCACCCATAACATTTTGAAATGTGGTGTAGATAAGGCAATTTGATTTTCAACTCTACCCTGAAAAGAACAAACTACGTATTTGTAGGACTTAAGCAACCGGAATGTTTCTGTCTGCAGACAGAATGAGTGAAGGCATATGAATAGGGCTTCATAATATTTCTCCTTTAATTGCTACTCCTGAACAGATAACTCTGAATTTTCAATGCAGACTGGATAGAGGGAACAATTCAATTATGAGAAACCGCACAGTAACAACATTCATCCTCCTGGGACTGACTGAGGACCCAAAGCTGAAAACTCTGATCTTCTTCTGTCTGTTTCTCACCTACCTGCTGAGTAAAACTGGAAATCTCACAATCATCTTTCTCATCTTTATAGATTCACACCTAAAAACTGCCATGTACTTTTTCCTGCAAAATTTAGCCTTCTTAGAAATCTCATTTACAACTGCTTGCATTCCTAGATACTTATACAACATCTCAACAGGTGACAGGACAATTACATATAACAACTGTGACTCTCAATTATTTTTTACTGATCTTTTTGGTGTGACAGAATTTTTTCTCCTAGCTGTTATGTCGTATGACAGATATGTAGCCATCTGCAAACCCTTGCATTATATCACCATCATGAACAGCAAGATCTGTAAAAGGCTTATCTTCTGTTGCTGGGCAGCTGGCTTGTTGGTGATCCTGCCACCACTTAGCCTGGGTCTCAATCTGGAATTCTGCGACTCTAATGCTATTGACCACTTTGTCTGCGATGCATACCCTCTCCTGAAGATCTCATGCACAGACAAGTGGCTCATAGAGCAGATAGTGATAGTTTGTGCGGTGCTGACATTTATCATGACCCTTGTGTGTGTAGTTCTTTCCTATGCATACATAATCAGGACCATCATCAACTTCCCTTCTGCCCAGCAGAGGAAGAAGGCCTTTTCTACCTGCTC
>NW_026076129.1:0-1321 GCF_014885135.2 Alexandromys fortis
AAATTAAGATCTTTGATTCACTTTAAATTGACTTTTTACAGGGTAAGAAATAAGAATCCCATTTTACTCCTCTACAGGTGTGTCTTAATTAGGCTTTTTATTGCTGGGAGAAAACACAGTGACCAAGGCCACTTCTAAAAGGAAGCATTTAAGTGAGATCATAGTTTCCAAGGGTTAAAAGTCCTTAATGACAGAACAAAGGCCTGATGGCAGGAACAACTGAAAACTCACATCCTGATTCACAAGTAGGAGCTAGAGAGAGCTCACTGGGAATGGCAAGAGCTTTGGGGTTTGTTGTTGTTTTGTTGTTTTGTTTGTTTGTTTGTTTGTTTTGGTTATGGTTTTGGTTTTTCGTGACAGGGTTTGGAGCCTGTCCTGGAACTCACTCTGTGGACAAGACTGGCCTAGAACTCACAGAGATCCACCCGCCTCTGACTCCTGAATGCTGGGATTAAAGGTACGAACCACCACTGCCCAGCGGCAAGAGCTTTTGAAAACTCAAAACCCACTCTCAGTGACACACTTCTTCCAGCAAGGCCACACCTCCTCCTAATCCTTTCCAAGCAGTTCCGCCAACTGGGACCAAGTATTCAAACATATGAACTTATGGAGGCCATTCTTATTTAGTTGGGTATAAGATATATACCCAGTTTTGCCAGCACCATTTGTTGAATAGGTTATCCTTTTAGCAGGGTATGTTTTTGACATCTTTATCAAAAATTAGGTGACCAAACCTGAGTGAGTTTACCTCTAGGTTGCCTATTCAATCTCTCCCTGCATAACTCAGTAACATAATCTGAGATGGGGTATTGTGATACCTCCAACAGTGTTCTTGCTGTTCAGGATCAGTTTGGTTATCTGTAGTCTTTTGTGTTTCCATATGAGTTTTTTGTTGCTTTTTTCTAGTTATCTGAAAAATGTCATTGGAATATGTTGCAGCATATTCCTTTACACTGTGTGAAGATGTGTCACTGTGGTTGGTTTATAAAGAGCTGAATGGCCAGTAGCTCGGCAGGAAGAGGTTAGGCAGGACTCCTGGGGAGAGAGAGGGTCAGGAAAGAAGAAAGGTGTGAAAGCCAGCCAGACACAGAAAAAGCAGCAGAAGCAGTATGAAGAGATGAGGTAATGAGCCAAGTGACAGAATGTAGATTAAAATAAATGGGTTAATTTAAGTTATAAGAGTTAGTAGGGGGGCTGGAGAGATGGCTCAGCGGTTAAGAGCATTGCCTGTTCTTCCAAAGGTCCTGAGTTCAATTCCCAGCAACCACATGGTGGCTCACAACCATCTGTAATGGGGTCTGGTGCCCTCTTCTGGCCTGCA
>NW_026076130.1:0-1318 GCF_014885135.2 Alexandromys fortis
AGGTGGTTTTCCTGGGGGAATGCCTGGTAATTTTCCTGGAGGAATGCCTGGAATGGGAGGGGGCATGCCTGGAATGGGAGGAATGCCTGGACTCAATGAAATCCTCAGTGACCCCGAGGTTCTTGCAGCAATGCAGGTAAGGTTTGGAATAAAGTTGGACTTTGATCATCAGAGCCTTTCTTTTCTTCTTTTGTGTGATGACAGCATTCTCTGCTATTTTTCCTCTTTGTTATCAACTAATTTTGCAGTCTGGCATCTATCTAAATTGAGATAAATTTATTTTGTTGGCAGTGCTGGCTCATACCTTTATCCCAGCACTCAAGGAGCAGGCAGATACTTGTGAGTTTGAGGACAGACAAGCTACACTCAGAGAAGTCTTGTCTTAAAAAACCAAAAAAAAAAAAAAAAAAAGATTTTTATGTCTGTGAACATTTATTTGCATGTTTCTAACATGCATTTAGTGCCCTTAGAGATCATAAGAGGGCATCATGAGCCACCATGTGCATGCTGGGAACCCAAGCCAGCTCCTTGGCAAGAACCACCATTGCTCCTAACCGCTAAGCCATCTCTTTCAGCCTGTTTTATTTTGTGTGTGTGTGTGTTCTTGTATTTATGTGTGCCAAATATATGCTACCAGATCCCCTGGAGTGTTCTGGGAACCAAACTCCAGTCCCCAGCCTAAAGATTACATTTTTGAAAGTTTGTTGTAGGAAATAGTAATTAATGTTTCTTTATATCAGTGTTATGTGTGCTTTCTTTTTCATTATTTTTAGTTCAAGTTACAGAATTAAGTTTGACTTGAGTTTGGATGCTTTGAAGATACTCCCAATCCTTGTGTATCAAATGTGGGTGAAGTGTTTTACACTGCTTTGACATCAGGGCATTTAGTATTAGAAATTGTATCTCTTTATTTAAAACGTTTTAAATTTAGATTTAGAATACTAAACTTGGTCCATTGGTCACGTTGCTTAAATAAGTTATAAAACCCAGACATTGCCAGGATGTGGTGGCATACACCTTTAATCCCAGCATTTGGAAGACAGAGGCAGGCTGATCTCTGTGAGTTTGAGACCTGCATGGTCTATAGTGCTAATTCTAGGACAGCCAGGGCTATCTCAAACAAAAACAAAACATCCAACATAGCTGAAAAATTCAACCCTACTCCCTATTTATTTATTTATTTATTTATTTATTTATTTTAGGATCCAGAAGTCATGGTGGCTTTCCAGGATGTGGCCCAGAACCCAGCAAATATGTCAAAATATCAGAACAACCCAAAGGTTATGAATCTCATCAGTAAATTGTCAGCCAAGTTTGG
>NW_026076131.1:0-1323 GCF_014885135.2 Alexandromys fortis
TCAGGAGCACAAGGAGAGAGAGCAGGAGCAAGGAACTCAGGACCGCGAGGGGTGCACCCACACACTGAGACAATGGGGATGTTCTATCTGGAACTCACCAAGGCCAGCTGGCCTGGGTCTGAAAAAGCCTGGGTTAAAACTGGTCTCGCTGAACATAGCAGACAATGAGGACTGCTGAGAACTCAAGAACAATGGCACTGGGTTTTGATCCTATTGCATCTACTGGTTTTGTGGGAGCCTAGGCAGTTTGGATGCTCACCTTACTAGACCTGGATGGAGGTGGGTGGTCTTTGGACTTCCCACAGGGCAGGGAATCCTGATTGGTCTTTGGGCTGACTAGGGAGGGGGGCTTGATTGGGAGAGGGGGAGGGAAATGGGAGGCGGTGGTGGGGAAGAGACAGAAATCGTTAATAAATAAAAAAAAAAAGAAAAGAAAAAAAAGGCTATGCATGTGATCTTTGCTTTTCAATACCATCTTTCCTGTCAACTATATGATAATCTGATAACATCCAAGACATTGATTCCTATAATGAGATAGGGCACTATCAGTCCTTTACTGAAGAATACTGTTATCATTAATATTTAATCACCTGGCATTTGGTTTCACATATTAGTCTTTTATGGACTTCACTTAGCTATCCTAAGGGACAGAAAAATCTTGGTTTGGAATGTACTGAAGTTCCTATGCTTGATAACATTTAATACACACTACAGGCTTAAGAAAAAAATACTGAGATAGTAATGAAAGTAACAATGAGGTCAAGTGTGAGAATTATGCTGGTGTTAAAAATCATAATTTACTATTTGCTTATGTGAAGATGTTATGCTAATTTAATTTAGTCTTTATAATTATATTGTATGGTATTATATAATATCATATTAAATGAAAATACCAAAGCATACTGAATTATAAGAAATCATGGACAATAAATATTAAAGTCACAATCCAAATGTGGTTGCTACAGTCTAGATCATGAGGTTTTTCTCCCTATACCATATTTTCTAATAGATTATTTTAAACAGTATCCTTAAACACATTTCTTCCTGATTGAACATGCAGTTTATCTCATTGTTTTCACTTAATTTCAATATAGATTTTAAGAAAAATACACAACATAAGTGATACCATGCTTGAATCATTTCAGTCATTTCATTTATCAAGTCAAGTAAATGCTTCTTTCAGCATCATGGTTTTGAAATTATTACATACATTATTAGTAAAATAATGCCAATGGTGTGGATATTTCTTTTCTTTTTCTTTTTCTTTTTTTTTTTTCTTTTTTTTTTTTTTTTTTGCTGCCAGCTATATAGGCTGGGATTTCT
>NW_026076132.1:0-1326 GCF_014885135.2 Alexandromys fortis
AGAGAGAGAGAGAGAGAGAGAGAGAGAGAGAGAGAGAGAGAAATAAGAAAAACAGATGTAGCTTAAAAGACTGTGATCGATTTTGTTTCAAGGATCTAGAAATTCACAGCAGTAAACAACCCCAGATGCCCTGAGGGCCTCAGGTACTCTGTCCTTAGGGAGTCAACCTTTGAGAGTGTGAGCTTCAGACAGAGCATGAGGTGGGCTCTGGGCTCTCCTTTAAGTATGAAAGAAAAGGCAGAGTAAGACCAAAGGGGATGCTGGCCTTCCCTCCCTCTTGGCTAGCAGAACAGTGGCTCTCCCAGAGGCCAGCTCCATTAGCCTTTGTGACAGACACATGGCCACCGCCAGCACCAAGGGAGTCCGTGAGGATGATTTTAACATCCGGATTGACTAGCATTCTCATCAGCGTCCGGGTCGACAGTTCAGAGGAGAGAATGGGCTTTGGAAGACTAGTGCACGGTGGCTGCCATGGGTAAATCACATGAAAAGGCAGGGTAGGTAACCACATGGGAAAGTAAAGTTAGATCACGCCTTCTACTTAAGGCCAAGCACATCTCTGATGGACTCCACGGCCAGGCAGGTTGCAAGGGAACTTGCTATTTAACTTGAAATCCTGAGCAAAAAGTTGGAGAAGGGTAACGTCCAAAATATCTTTATCACCAGTTCAATAAGCTATACATTTGGAATTTTGTTAATTTGCTTGCTTTATTTGGTTTTTGGCATTTTTTTTACATGTTCACTATAAGCTGAAAAGCATGAGGGAGGGTCTGGGAAACAGCTCAGGCCTGGGGGAGCAGAGCTGACTAGCCCACCTAGTCAAATCCATATGCCTTCCTAGAGAGAACATCTCAACTTTGGGCCTCCTAGCCTCTAGAATTATAAAATGGCATAACCTTCATTCGTTACTAGTTTCTCAGTGAATGGTATTCAGTTCCAGCGACAGAAAATGAACCAATAAATGATCTAATAAAACCACTTTCCTAGCAACAAAACAGTCCTGAAAGGGAAGGAGGAAAGAGATTCTATAGCTGTAAAAAAATTCATACTTCCCCGCTGCTCTTGAACAAAGGCTTGGGCCAAGAATGGGCAAGCCTCAAGAAGCCAAACCCGCAGAGCACACAAAAAACGCAATCTTCACCACCACCCTTGGGGACATTCAACTGTTCAGGCTGAGCCGAGAGAGAAACCTGGAGCCCTGAGATGTTCTCTCACCCTTGGCACCAAGGCCACTGTTTCCACCAGACCTTGTCCTATCCTGTAACCTGCAGCCTGGGGCAGTGAGCCACAGCGAGCCTTTACCACATGGAAAGTGCCATAAAAAAA
>NW_026076133.1:0-1280 GCF_014885135.2 Alexandromys fortis
ACGACTATAGCAGAATATTGTGAGAAGTCATTTTACTGCTATGTTCTTTAAGCAGAACAGCATAATTTGGTTTTCTCCTAGTTCCTTGACCTATCTAGTCTCAGGTTCTTGGCCAACTGAGCAGTGCCATGTATCAGTTCCAACCCATGGAGTAGTCTTTAAATCCAATTAGATATTGGTTGGTTATAAGCTTTTATCCTCCATTGATACTGGCATATTTTACAGGCAGGTTACCATTATAGATTGAGGAATTTGTAGCTGGATAGGTGTTTACTTTGCTCCTTTGTTAGATTGCAAAGTACATTACAGTACAAAAGACCACAGCACATAGGTGTAAAGACTCTATGTAGGCACCAGTTTGATTTCCTATATGCTCAGTGAATTTGGCAATAAGGTCATATCATCAGTTTTTCAAACTCAACCAATAACATTAGTAGTAGCCTGGGTTGCTTAGGAGGTTCTACAGGGGGAAATTTTACTCAAAAGCCAGATGAGAGAATTGCTAAAAATTTATTTTTTGTGCCAGTGAAGAAACTGGATTAGTTTAGATAGATTATTCATTTGTATGATCTGGTTTATAGAAAGAGAGACACTGGTTGCCAGTATAAAATCTGTCTGCATCACAGCAATATTTCTTCTCCATTATAATTTTGACTATATAACATGGATATAATTCTGAGTATTATGTCCCTCACAATTATTGGGAAATAATCTATCAATAAAGGAGATTTATGTAATATTTGGAATTGAAAAGTAAAATCAAGTAAATAAAATTAAACTAAGAAGATAGGTTTGTGGCTTCCTTGTATATTAGGGGAAATACATTTCCAATTCTTTCTGAAAATTACTCACTTGATCACTGATGGAAACTTGGGTCTTTTATAGTAGTTTCTAATACTTCCCTTATTTTCTCATTTTTAAGTCATAACAGAAGTTTCCCTAACCTTCAATCAGTCAGTCCTTTTACATCTATTCTGGAAACATTTAAGGCAGGTTATGTATAAAGTACTACACAGCATACTGTGTAGCTTCTAGATGGTTGAATTTGGATGGTATAAATCTACAGATATATGCTGCAGATGGCTAGTATTTTCTCAATAGCTCTGCATACAGGTAGGTAAAAAAATAAAGACCATGGACTATAACACCTTAAACAACACTCTGGGGTTCTTTCCCATTGACTTAAAGTAAAATCTTCAAATCTGATTTAATAGAATTTTTCAACCATATTCATGCCTCACAGGCAAAAATCTATGAGACAATTAGCTGTAAGGTCCAAA
>NW_026076134.1:0-1325 GCF_014885135.2 Alexandromys fortis
CTAGCTCTTGTAGACCAGGCTGGCCTCAAACTCACAGAGATCCGCCTGCCTCTGCCTCCCAAGTGCTGGGATTAAAGGTGTGCGCCACCACCGCCGGGCAAGTGCCTTGTTTCTTATTTATTACCTGGATGTAAGTTACACACACACGCACACACACCCTCAGATTTCTGTTTTGAATAAGGATCCTATTGACTACTTGGTGTGGTACTGAGACTCATGAAGTGATGGATAGCAAGTGCCTGGCTTGTGAGAGGTGCTCAAAATACAGTAAAATTCTTTTTGCATTGTGCATTTGTGTACTGCTGTAGCTTGGTATACAAGGATTTCCAAAAAGTCCTCATGGTAAAGGCTGGGTCTCCAGCAAGGCACTACTGAGAAATGGTGGGAACTTTATTTTAATGGGCTATCCACTTCATCTCATTCTGAGGATGTGGGCAGGCATCTGACTTCAGCACTTCGAGAATTGCTCCTTGGTATGGATAACATTTTTTGTTGTAGTTGTTTGTCTTTTCATGCACATAAAATTTAAAATCTGCACAGCAGCCTGCAGTGGGTGGGTGGGTGCTCAGTATGAAGGACAACACACCCCTTCCTGAGTCGCCTGGCTCCTGTCCCTGAGGATTGCCAGTGGAACTTTCTAGAGACAAAGCGAATTATCAGTGCATTCGGTGATCACTCCAGTTAGCTCAGTGAAATGGGTTCGGAGGGCCTCCGGGAACAATGTTTCCAATTTCTTATTTTTATGTGTTGTGGATGCTTTACTTACACATAAGTCTGTGCACCACAGAGGTGCCTGCTGCTGTCAGATCAGGTGAAGTTGGCTCCCCCAATACTGGAGTTAGGGGTGCTTGTGAGTCATCATGTGGGTGCTGGGAAACAAGCCCTAACTAAAGGGTTCCTAACTGTGGAGCCATCTCTCCCATCCCTGGGCACAACATTTGACAACTGATTGTTACATAGCCTTGCTTGCTTTTGTTTTTTGTTTAAAAACACTATTTCACAGGTACTACTGGGAAGGCTTATTTCGTACACATTTTCTCTATGAGACACACCACAGCCTTCTCATGCTAAGGTGCCACAGAACTGCCCTAAACACAGGACCATTTGAAGTCATAAGTACAAAAATGAAAAGAAACGCAGAATGGAAAGACAAGGCATTAAATAAGAACATTTCAGCCGGGCGGTGGTGGCGCACGCCTTTAATCCCAGCACTTGGGAGGCAGAGGCAGGCGGATCTCTGTGAGTTCGAGGCCAGCCTGGTCTACAAGAGCTAGTTCCAGGACAGGCTCCAAAACCACAGAGAAACCCTGTCTCGAAAAAACAAA
>NW_026076135.1:0-1320 GCF_014885135.2 Alexandromys fortis
ATATATGTCCACATCCACAGCTGTGCGCCTGTGTGCACATTTGCACACACAGCACGCATGGACATATACATGGCACAGCACACATCAGGGAGCATTGGATACATTTACAAAGTGAGTTCAAGTTAGTTCTTCAGGAAAGAAAGCCTAGGAAATTTCAATTCACATAAAATGAGGAAATCAAACATTTTAGGACAGTTTTAATGTGTTGAGGAAAAAGTGTCACAACCCCCACCTCCAGAGGAAAACCTGAGATACTATAGAAAAGCACACAGGTCAGAGGTTGCTGGGCATGCTCAGTAAGGCTTATGCACTTGGGAAGGTCACGGACACTGTATTTGCAGCGGCGTGTCTACAAGCAAATGGCTAACAGAGTAAGTCCTGAGCTCCACGGAGCTGCAAGCCCTACTGTGCGTGAAGAGACGGGGAGACCCACAGCACCAAGAGCCCCAGAGGCAGCAGCTAGGATGAGCGGCACTCAACAGGAGCTAAAATTCAGTAAGATGAAAAGGTATTGGTTGTTCCTCCTCTATACTGAACAATTTCAGATTAAAAAAATAATTTTACAAAAATCAAAGTTTCTAATTTTAGAATTCTAAAAACTGAAGCTAGACACAAACAGTAAAAATCTTCTGTGAGTTCACGCCTTTGAGCCCAGCACTCAGGAGTAAGAGGCAGGTGGGTCTCTGTGAGTTCAAGGCCAGCCTGGTCTACAGATTAGCTCCAGGACAGTCAGGGCTACACAGATAAACCCTGTCTTGAAAGACCACACACACAAAAATAAAAAATAAAAAAAATTAAAAAAAAAAAACCCAAACCTTCTTCCACATAGCCTCAGTGCACACATGGAATGGGGCTGCCTGCAAAACCAGCAAACAACCCTCTTCAAAGTGCGGGCCACAGACGGGACCAGTACCGTGATCAGCATCACAGCCCCTCTGACCTGCGTAAAACCTGTTTCAGAGAACTTCCTACTGTAAATCTTTTTCCTATAATCAAAACGTCTATAAAAGTGTAAAAGCGGAGTCAAAACCACAATAAAAAACTATAAAAGTGAAAAAGCAGAATTTTATAGTGAATAAAGTCACTGTTATCAGCATCGATACGGTGTGAGATGTGTATTCTTTACATTTGCTTTGGTTTTGAAATGCACAGCATATGAAAGATGATGCCGAGCTGGAGAGATGGCTCAGTGGTTAAGAGCACCGGCTGCTCTTCCAGAGGTTCTGAGTTCAATTCCCAGCAACCACATGGTGGCTCACAACCATCTGTAATGAGATCTGGCACCCTCTGGCGTGTGGACATACATGGAGGTAGAATGTT
>NW_026076136.1:0-1318 GCF_014885135.2 Alexandromys fortis
CTGGGAGCAGTTCACTGATGCGGTTGTGTCCTGGCTAAACCAGAACCTGACTGGCCTTGTCTTCCTGCTCTGGGGCTCCTATGCTCAGAAGAAGGGCAGTGCCATTGATAGGGTATGTGTCTTCCAGCTGCTTCACAGAGAACCAGGGAGCCTCGGGTCCCTGCTTGAGTGCACAGCCGTGATACACTGTGTGTAAAATCCATTATAATTAGAATTGGGTTCCCACTGACAGCTAGGGGTGTAATATAATAGAAGCATTAACCTGCCCTGTGATAAGGACACCACGGTCCCTGGCACCCTGTTTACATGTGATGCAGTACTTGATGAATAAGGCAAGTGTCCTGCTTCCGAGAAACTTGGGGCCATACAGAAAACAGGCCTTTCACTGAATCAGACAGATGTACTCGCAAATGCCCTGGGCAGTGAGCACTTGAGCAGGGGCGCTGCTTGTGAGTGCCCAGCAGCATCAGAGCGCTTGCATCTTCTCCCTGTCACCAAGACACGGAGACAAGAACCTGAGGCAGCGTCTTCCTTGAGCCCTCTTACCCATCTTCCCAGTAAATCCTGTCTTACCAGTGAGTCTAGTCACCTTTGTCCCTAAAATGTCCCAATATTGCTTCGCATTGCCTCCTGGGCTGGATGCCACTATTTCTGTAGTCATGGCTGCAGGTGGATGTAGACAGTGGGGCAGAGGTGGGGAGAGGAGACTGGAGGAAGCTTACTAGGGCCTCTGGGAGCAGCTGCATCCAAACCGCAGGGAGACTGAACCTGAGGGTGGGGACACAGTCACTCCGTGTTAAGGAGCTAGACAGTCTCAAATGGAGCCTCAGCACTTAATCACACTTAACTACTCTGTTATAGAGGACCAAGGTTCTGTTTCCAGCACTAACGCAACTCACAGCTGCCTGGGGGGCACGGGTGGCTGAACTTAGAATCCCTGCTGCTTCATAGCAAATGTCACCTGACCGTGGTCAGAGCAGGAATAACTGGGTAGTAAGTGTTGCAAATGTTGCCCTATGCCTCTGAGCCCAGCAAAGCTGAGCCTCGAGTTTGTGAGTGCTAGGGCTGAACACACTGCAGAAGGTGGGCGGGGCAGAGCATGCACAGTCTAGAGGGACAATATGTCTGCTGCTACACTCAACTCTGTTCTTTTTCAGAAGCGTCACCATGTCCTGCAGACAGCCCATCCCTCCCCACTGTCGGTGTACAGGGGATTCTTTGGATGTAGGCATTTTTCTAAAGCCAATGAACTGCTCCAGAAGTCTGGCAAGAGGCCCATCAACTGGAAGGAGCTGTGATCTGCAGTGCGGGCCACCTG
>NW_026076137.1:0-1326 GCF_014885135.2 Alexandromys fortis
GTGTATGTCTGAAAGCCAGAAGAGGGCACCAGACCTCATTACAGATGGTTGTGAGCCACCATGTGGTTGCTGGGAATTGAACTCAGGACCTTTGGAAGAGCAGGCAATGCTCTTAACGGCTGAGCCATCTCTCCAGCCCTGGAACTAGCTCTTGTAGACCAGGCTGGTCTCGAACTCACAGAGATCTGCCTGCCTCTGCCTCCCAAATTCTGGGATTAAGGGCGTGTACCACCGCCGCTCGGGTTCATTTTTTGTTTATTCATAAACTACGCATCCCAACCAATAGACCCTTGATTCTTTTCCATGAAAAAACGGAGTGACCTGAGTGTATTTCTAGGCTAACAACCCCCAGGACAGAGAAAAGGGAGCTCACCCTGGCGCCTCATCTCCTGCCGGACAGCCTCTATTCCACCCTGATTCTCAATGAAGTCATAGATTAGCTTGGAAGTCTCCGCATCAGTGAGTTGGGCCTCGCTGATTCCTGCCCTGGAGAACAGGCTCCGCAGGTCCGGGTCAAGGTTGTTCACCTGCCCCAATGGAAAAAGGGCAGAGCAGGGTTGCAAGAGTAAAGGGAATTAGGAAGGGGCACAGATTGTCACCAAATCCATGACAAGGAGGGATCTGAGAAGACTGTGAGAAGGTCTGGGAGTGGAATCTGAGCCCTGGCCTACAGAAGAGTGTATGGAAGTTGGGTCCAGGGCCTTTGATCTACTCACGTCAAATCCATTCTGGGGATCCCAGCCCACGTGGCTGACATGTCTAGGAAAGGGAAAGGGGTGTCAGTGAAGCCCCCTTCTCTTGGCAAAGTTCTCTTGCCCTCACCTTCCCAGAGGGGTCTGAGGGGCCAGAACAAGTGAGCAAATGTGAAGCTGGAGTTTGCAAGCTTAGAAAGGTCCACAGTCTGTGATGCCCATGTGTTCACTTGGTCGTCCTTTCGCTATCCACCCCCCTGGTCCTGTGTCTACCTCGGTTCACGTTCATCCATCAGACCATTGACCATTGAGTTGGCGGTGTTTCTATCCTTCCACCCATCTGCTCACATACATACGTGTACAAATTTGCCCACCCCTTTCTCTTTCCTCATATTTGTTTACCCATCTACTCATGTATTTACTGTTTTCTTTCTTCCTGCCTCCCTTCTGCCCTTCCTTCCTGCTCCTCTTTCCCTTCATTACTCTCTCTCTCTTGTCTGAGATTTTTTGGTTTTTTTTTTTTTTTGGTTGATTTGTTGTTGTTGTTGTTGTTGTTGTTGTTGTTTCAAGACAGAGTTTCTCCGTAGCTTTGGAGCCTGTCCTGGAACTAGCTCTGTAGACCAGGCTGGTCTCG
>NW_026076138.1:0-1321 GCF_014885135.2 Alexandromys fortis
TTTGGAGCCACCATGTGGTTGCTGGGAATTGAACTCAGGACCTCTGGAAGAGCAGACAGTGCTCTTAACCACTGAGCCATCTCTCCAGCCCCCCAACTTGCTTTTTGGTTGTGGTATTTCATCACAGCAACAGTAACCCAAAGACGGCATACCAAATGCCACGTTATAATCTCACATTTTAAAATCTCTTCCCTCCAAGTCTGAGAGAACAGACACAATGTTCAGTTTCAAAGCCAAACTTATGAAAAGTTGCCTGGCAGGTTGGAGATTTAGCTCAGTGGTAGAGCAAGTGTTTACCTAGCAAATATAAGACCCTGGGTTTTAGTCCTCAGCTGGGGTGGGTTGCCTATCGTTGCTGGCTCGTATTCTTGATTCTTAGAAAAGTAATTGGTTTATTCATTTCATTTTGTATGTGCTTTGCCTGCATGTATGTCTGTGGCCATACGTGTGCTTGGTCCCTGCAGAGGTCAGAAGGCATTGGATCCCCTGGAACTAAGACACAGATGGCTGTGAACCACTGGGTGGGTTCTTGGTTCCTCTGCAAGAGCAAAATGTACTCTTAACCACTGAGCCACCTCTTGGACACCATCATGTCCTAACTCCTGTTGTCTCTTCCGTCCAAGCTCTCTTTGATCGGTTCTGTCAAGATTTTTTTACCCCATGGACATAACCAACAATCTGTATTGGGCCAAAATGAGCGGTTTGTTTTCTATTCTCATCTTAGGCTTTCTCTGTAATAACGCTGGGCAGAGCTGTAGACAGAAGTTTCTGTCCCTCCCGGTCCTGCAGCCACTCAGTACTAAAAAAACACACAGAGTCTAATATTAATTACAAACTGTTTGGCCTATTGCTCAGGCTTATTATTAACTAACTCTTTTTTTTTAAAGATTTATTTATTATGTATACAACATTCCTTCCATGTATGCTTGCATGCCAGAAGAGGGCACCAGATCTCATTACAGATGGCTGTGATCCACCATGTGGTTGCTGGGAATTGAACTCAGGACCTCTGGAAGAGCAGTAAGAGCAGTCAGTGCTCTTAACCTCTGAGCCATCTCTCCAGCCCCCTATTAACTAACTCTTATGACTTAAATTCACCCATAATTCTTGTCTATGTTTAGCCACATGGCTTGGCACCTTTTCTCAGTAAGGAATTCTCAGCTTACTTCCTTCGTGTCTGGCTTGTGACTGCATTTCCGCCTGTCCTCTTCCCAGAATTCTCCTAGTCTGGTTGCCCCCTCTATACTTCCTGCCTGGTTACTGGCCAATCAGCATTTTATTTTATTTTTATATTTATTTATTATGTATACAATATTCTGTC
>NW_026076139.1:0-1317 GCF_014885135.2 Alexandromys fortis
TGTCACACAAACCCAATAAACTTGCTGAGTTAAGGTCTATGCCATAGGTATACAAACTCAACTTGTGTGCTTTAAACAGGCGTCAGCCCTTTCTGAGGAAAACACCAGCTGTATCAATTGCTCAGGCCACAGAAATGTTTCCCGTGGATGAGATCTCACCCCCAGCTCCCAACTCAATAAAAGATTTTGGGCCAAAATGACCAACTAAGTCGCATGCAGTTTCTTGATATTCAGGAAGAGTGAGAAAGTTTTAATTTTAGCTTCAAATTTAATGAGTAACTTATTACTCAGGAACAGGTAACATGTGTATATGGCCAGAGATAAGCACTTCTATTGACAATACCTAAGGAGTAAGCGGCATGAGAATGATCGCTTATTTGTTCTAGCCATTTGGCCAATATTTTCAGACATTTATCTGTATTTTTAGACTTTGGAATTACCAAGGTAAATGATACAAATCAGTTGTGAATGAAAGGAAATTTATTGTAAGGAGAAATCTTATAGGGAGGATAAAATGACCGTGTGACTTTTAGGTGGTCACAGGAAGAAGGCCAAGAAGCGAAATCTGAGGACAGAGATTTCAAGGAGAGGACAGAGTAAGAGTTGGGAATGAGACTATCATGTTTGAGAAATGGGGACAAAGCATCACTACTGTGGGGGTGTCAATAGGAGGCATGATGGTGGGTGCAGGGGTGGTGGTAGACCTTGTTAAAGCAAGGCAAGACGTTTCCATTTCAGTCCAAGACAGCTAGCATTCGAGCAATGAATATTAACATAGAGGGGAGAAAATTTGGGGGTACTGATGGATTCTTTGAGAGCAATAAATTGGGAATTCGTAACGCAAATTCTACCGGGTCTTAATAAATACCCGGAGTCAGATCTTCGGGGGTGAAAGCTGAAAGATCAGAGAAGCAGAGCAGCAGCCACTAGAGAAACCTCTACCGAATCCTCAGATGGAAGGGGCAGTCCTGTCCCTACAAATCCTCAGACTGCATGCTCACACTGCATTGAGCTCCTGTCTCCTCCCACCTTATATTCCTCTCTCTGCCCAGCCATATCCCTCCTGTCTCCACCTCCCTAGTACTGGGATTAAAGGCATGGGATCTCAAGTGCTGAGATCACCTTTGTGTGAGCTCTGTTTTTCTTTTAGACTGGATCACAGTTGTGTAGTCCAAGGTGGCCTTGAACTAACAGAGATCCAGCTGCCTCTGTCTCCTGAGTCCTGGGATTAAAGGGTGTGCCGCCACTGCCTGGCCTCTAGTGCCTTAGCTCTGCACTCTGTTCTTCAGGCAAGCTTTATTTATTAAAACACAAACA
>NW_026076140.1:0-1318 GCF_014885135.2 Alexandromys fortis
TATTGTAATTATTGGATTATTATTCCATTTTCACTCTAATTTCCTTCCTGACTGAATCCCTGTTTTCCCCGGACTCTGGAGATCTTTATTCTGTGTCGGCCCACAGAAGGGAAATCAGTTTTTGAAGAGTTTTCTATTTCACCTTCAAGAAATGTTTCTTTGTGTTATTTTTATTCAAGATAATTAAAAGTGAATGATCAACCAGACACTGTAGTCAACCACATTTTTTTATGATCCACTGAAGAGTTCTTGCATCTATTATTATACCAAACAAAAGTCAGCTGCATTATAAAAGATTTTGGCTCTCACCCAACCACCTAGGAAATGAAGTCATGCCCTCCAAGTGATCTACTCTCTGTGGACTTAAACTGGGAACTATTACAAGCCCTGGTGTGCTCACTTTGCAGCTACCTTGGGAATGAGATTTTTTGCCATGTCTGCATTCCAGAGTTAGATTAGAGAAAATATATGGAAACAGTGAGGTGTTTTGCTAAATGATTTCAATTAAAATGTTTGGATTACCATTTCATACAAGGAAAAAAAGATACAATAATATTACCTGTTCATGAATTCCATGGTACATACTTACAAGGGCAGGATAAATTTAATGATAAATAATAGTCTGAATTTTTTTTGTATTTTTCCCAGTATTTTTTTGTATTTCCCTGATAGATCAAATTGTGTGAAACACACACACAAACACACACACACACTTTAAAAACTGAGTGTTGTTAAATGATCACATGATTGTAAACCAAGACATATGCTTTATGAATACATGAAGTCAACACCTATTTCTTTCCTTTGTCTCACGATTATAGCTCCCTGATATCTCAGCCATTGAACTTTTATTACAAGGAAGTGACTGCCATTAAGCTATGAAGCTATCCCAAGTCAGTTCACTTACTTTTATTTAGGACCTTCTAGTGCTGAATAAGAAGTGTCTCTTAGTAACTTTATTCAATTTTGTTTTATAAGGCACACAGTAAAGGAACTAATGTATTTGCTCCCAGTTTGATTCATGGTCATAATAGTCTCATGACAACCTTCTTTTTCCAGAACAGTGCAAATATTATTTTAGCCATTTTTTAACCCGACATGTTCTCAGATTCATCACAGATTTGACACTTCTCGGTCTGCACTTGAGTTTTATTTTCTTTATTAAGATATAAAGTTCAGAGCCGGGCGGTGGTGGCGCACGCCTTTAATCCCAGCACTCGGGAGGCAGAGGCAGGCGGATCTCTGTGAGTTCGAGACCAGCCTGATCTACAAGAGCTAGTTCCAGGACAGGCTCCACAACCACAGAGAAACCCTGTCT
>NW_026076141.1:0-1261 GCF_014885135.2 Alexandromys fortis
AATGGCAAACAAAGAGAGGAAATAAGAACAAAAGGCCCTAGTTTTACAGAGATGAGAGTGTGTTTTTTTTTTTAAGCGAATCAATCAGGAAAGCTTCATGAAAAGCATTTCAGGAAATACTTAGGCCTAGTCATCCTGCAAGAGCAGTATCCTTTTATAGACACAGAGAGAGCCGATACCAAAAAGGAGGCAATAGCTTCTGTGTACCAGGCAAGGTTTTGCAGAAAGTGGTGCGTGCCCAGAATCACACACAATATGCACTGCTAGTGCTGCCACTGATAAAATTTCAGCGCTCAAGAATCCAGGATGAAAATGGAAATGGCACCACCATTAAATCTCGTGACCCACTAGCAAAATTACTGTCTCTTGCTCCAACTGCCTTATGATCTGCTGGCCTAGAACTCTTGATTCCATGAGGGTTGAGAGGCATAACAATTCTAGTGAGCTGGAAGCTAAGACATCCCCCTGGCTACTTTTATCTCCTCATGCCCTCGAGTCAATAGGCTGACAAAAAAATTACACTGTTATTGATGGGAATTGACCTAGACTACCAGTAGGAAATTTTAATACTACTCTACTCATAGTGGAAGACTATGTTTGGACTATGGGTAAGATCCACTCCCTGAAATTTAGGTCAATGGGAAACTATAGCAATCCAAACCAACCAGGAAAATAAGTGGCCCAGGCTCTTTGAGGAGTGAATATGTGTGGATCTAGAACCAAGTTCCAGTGCCAAGAGGTACTTCTGAAAGGGAAGAAAATATAGATGAAGCAGCTATAAATACCAGGTGTAACTATATGACCAGTTAAAAAAGGAGCTTATAATTATTATTAGTTTTTCTTTTATAGTTCGTTAATAAAATAAGTTTCACATATATAAATAGACATTAAGTGTGTATCTGTATTTTATTTCATCTCTGTGGTGGAGTGAATGAAAATGGTTCCCATATGGTGTAGCCATATTTGATGGGAATGGCGAAAGTCGTACAGCCAGCATAGCTGAACTGCATGATGGCTGCCCTGCCGCTTTTTATTTTAATCTCTGCATGTTGAATACACTGACTTGAAAAATATTGAACGAGTTAACTTGAGAGAGGAGATGCCATGATAGCATAGTGTTCAAGTTGAGGCAGGGTTATCCTGGCTATTTTTATAGAGAGCATCGAGAGCAAAAATTAGGGCAGAAGGATGTTAAAATTATCCATGAAAGGATCAAATTTTAAATGGCAAACAAAGAGAGGAAATAAGAACAAAAGGCCCT
>NW_026076142.1:0-1235 GCF_014885135.2 Alexandromys fortis
CCTAACACTAAACCTCACCCTCACCTTCATTCTCACCATAAACCTCACCCTCACCTCATAGTAACTCTATCTCTAACACTAACCCTAACACTAACCTTAACCCCTAAACCTAACCCTATCACTAACACTAAACCCTAACCCTAACCCTAACACTAAAACTAACCCTGAACCTAACACTAAACCTCACACTCATTCTCACCCTCACCCTCACCCTCAACCACACCGTAACACTAATCCTAACCCCTAACCCTAACCATAACACTAACCCTAAACCCTAACCCTAACCCTAACCCAAAACTAACCGTAACCCTAACATTCACCCTCACCCTCATTCTCACCCTAAACCTCACCCTCACCCTCACAGTAAATCTAACTGTAAACCTAACCCTAACCCAAACCCTAAACCTAAACCTAACCCTAACACTAACCCCAAACCCTAAGTCTAACCCTAACCCTAAACAATTAAACTAACACAAAAGAGTATCCCTAACTCTAACCCTCACCCTCACACTCATTCTCACCCTAAACCTCACCCTTACCCTCACAGTAAATCTAACCCTATCCCTAACCCTAACCCTAACTCTAACCCTAAACCCTAACCCTAAACTTTAACCCTAACCCCAACACTAACACTCACCCTCACCCTCACTGTAACTCTAACCCAGCCCTAACTCTAACCCTAACCCTAACGCTAACCATAACCCTAACCCTAACCCTAACCCTAAATCTAAACTTAAACCTAACCCTATACCTCACAATCATTCTCACCCTCACCCAATCTGTAACACTAACCCTAACCTAACCCTAACCCTAAACCCTAACTCTAACCCTAATCCTAAACAGTATCCCCAACCCTAACCCTCACCCTCAACCTCATTCTCACCCTAAACCTCAACCTTACCCTCACAGTAACTCTAACCCTAACCCTAACGCTAACCCTAACTCTAACCCTAATGCCTAACCCTAAACCTAACCGTAACCCTAAACACTAAAGCTAACCCTAACAATCACCCTCATTCTCTCCCTAAACCTCACCCTCACCCTCACGGTAACTCTAACTGTAAACGTAACCATAACCCTAACCCTAACCCTAAATCTAACCCTAAACCTAACCCTATACCTCACAATTATTCTCACCCTCTACCACACCGTAAAACTAACCCTAACCCTAACCCTAACCCTAACCCTAACCCTAACCTTTAACCTTAACCCTAACACTAACCCTAACCCTAAAC
>NW_026076143.1:0-1312 GCF_014885135.2 Alexandromys fortis
TGCACTTCTTCCCTCAAGGCTCCACCTCCTAAAGGCTCACTAACCTCCTCCAACAGCACCACCAACTGTAGACCAAGTGTCTGACTACATGAGCCATGTATTTCCCACTCAAACCACCATATTTGGTTTCCTTCTACTCAGCAATTTTATTCTTTTATGTTGCATTCTTACTTTTACCATATAGTGGAACAAACCAAAGGAAAACTGTGTTTCTTCAACTTTGAAACCAACCACCATGGACAGAAGGAAATAATACAATTAGTTCAACCTGAAGCATTTGCCAGTCCTTGTCTGAAGACATGAGACAAAAGAAGTTGTTTAGGATGAAGAGAAAAGCAAAGTTGCATCCAAGTTGAACACCCCAAATCATCTGTAACACAAATGCCACTTCTCCATTTATTCCCCGTACAGTCCTGACCCTGTACTGAGTACTGAGATTAGCAGAGCAAAACCTTTAATCCCAGCACTTAGGAGGCAGAGGCAAGTTCATCTCTGTGAGTTCAAGGACAGCCTGGTCTACAGGCCAAAGATATCCAGGACAAACATATACAAAGAACCTGTCCACAAATGTAAAAATAAACAAAATAGAGGTTAAAATAAAGCCGTACAAAGATGGAAAATACACAGAGAATCTTGATACTGAATTTTGTTATGCTCTCTTTGAATTGTTTGAATGCTGAGGAAAGAGCAACAGATGCTAAAAGATATTTGTTTATAAATGCTGCTGAACTAATCCAAGGTAGATATTTTGAAAATAACTTGATGTTAAAATTTGGATCTAAGGTTATGATGCTTTGGAAAAGTCCTCCTTTTGTTTTCACAGAGGATGAAACCCTGTGAATTGCTTTTATCCCAATATGGTGTGATAGACCACACCCCCCTGAAAGGTTGCAGCAGTGAACACCTTAAAATTACTTCAATCAACTGCTGACTGAAATGTACCTACCACCCAAGTTATACCATGAAAGACCTGGATAACAGCACCCCTATTCAGCACGAAGCAGTTTGCAGAGAAAAACCTGTGCCGATATTCCCAAATATTGTTTATAAATGTTCTTTTATATTTAAAGGGGATATGATATAGATATGAATAATTTGCATTGGTATGGATTTTAAGGTCAATTTTGTTATATGTATATGTATTTCTAATGTTGATTAAGGTATTGTGATTGTGTAGTTCATTTAAAAACATAATGTATAATTAGGAAGTATAGGTTGTTAATGGATAATCATCAATAATAGTCAAGCTTGTAGTCATGTTAGTTAGATTTTCTAGATGTGCATAGATATATTTCAGATAGGCATTCTTCAT
>NW_026076144.1:0-1317 GCF_014885135.2 Alexandromys fortis
AGAATGTGTTTCTCATCCTTTCTAACTAGATTTGATACAGTGATTGACAAACTTCTTGTCTCCTTCTCCTTCGACTCTTTCTATGTGCTGGTGACCATTCTTCTAACTTCTTCCGGGATCAACTTTGTAAGTGTTAGATATGAGAGCTAGAGGTTTAACCTTCTACCCCTGTCTGTTTTCACATAGTTTCTCCACTGTCATCATCTTTCTATTTTCTAATGATCAGATTTCGTTCTTCTAGGTTACACTGAAGAAAATTCAGATACAATAAAGTAGAGCAAAGCTCTAAAGAATCCTCAGAAAAAGCATCCTGGGAGAAATGACAATGAAGTTGAAATTAAGATTTAGAGGATGAAGATTATCTCACTTCATTTTGCAGGATTTGTAAGTTCAGGATTAGTTAACATGGCTGAGCAGGAGGGGGGGGGATGGCACCGTTCTGTTACACGTTATACAAATCATTTTCTCTGTATTCCAAGGGACATCTCCTTTGAGAATCTACGTGGCCCCCTGAGCATTGGACTAGCACAAAGGAACCATGTCTACTGCTTTCTAGAGTGCCTCCTGTGTGATGCAACACCATCCTCACTGCATTAGAGGTTACAGGACAGTGTCTCATATAGAGAGAATAAAGGCAAGTGAGACATGAATGCTGGACACAGAAATGGCATCATAAGCTATATATTTGAAGATAACAAATAGATATCTGAACAGGTTGATTTGCTAGTTATGGTGTAATTATTTCTAAATATCTTATTGTTTGAGAAAGAATTATTTTGTGTAATGAATGGGTCATGCTCTGTATGTTACCAGTGATACAAATTGCAAAGATTATTCCAGGAAGATAGTTGAAGAAAATGAAGTTTGGACAATAACTGTGAGTAAGATTCCATGTAAGCATGGACAAAGGCTTTAGGTAGAAATTGAAACAATCTATGGCCTGCTTGTGAAAATACACATCATGTTAAGCACTTCTGATCTACCCTAAGAACTGACTGTCCATCTATTGGCTTACTGTAAGTTCTTTCTTGTCCTCAAAGTCTGATGAATGAGATGATATTGGATGGGAAAAGTGGAAAACTAACAGGACTAGAGTTAGCAACTATTGATGAAACATTGGTGTTAAATGAATCCAGGTGACAGTGATCCATTTAAGTCCCCTGCTATTTATGGCTGGGTGGCTGGTGATGTACCAAACAAATTATCAGCAAATATGTACACCTAGAAACCTAGGAAAAGGTGTCTTAGAGGAAATGACTTTGCTTCTTTTCTCTTGAGACAGAAATACACATTGTCATCATGAAGATAAATTTATAG
>NW_026076145.1:0-1300 GCF_014885135.2 Alexandromys fortis
TGGCAGTGTATACCTGTAATTCCAATGCTGATAGGATAGAAACAGGCAGATCCCTGGGGCTTCCCAGCAAGCCAGTCTAGTGGACTTGGCCAGCTACAGGCCAGTGAGAGCCCCGTATAAAAAAAAAAAACCAAAGTTGACATCACATGAGAAATGACAGCTGACATACAACACAATCTTTAACATTTTATTACATATGTGTGCACAAGCACACACCACACACACCACAGCATCCAAGTAAAGGTCAGAGAGCAACTTGCAGAAGCTGGTTCTCTTTCCACTATGTAGGTTCCAGGAACCAAGTGCAGGTTGTCAGGCTTGTTGGTAAGCATCTTTACCCACTGAACCATCTCACTGAAGCCTCAGAACTTTTTTTAATTTAAATAATATAAATGAAGTGTTGACCCAGAGCTAGGAAGGTAGAGGCAAGTGGATCTCTGTGAGTTCAAGGCCAACCTGATCTACAGAGTAAGCTTCAGGACAGTCTAATATATATATTAGATTATATATTTATATATAATTATAGATATAAATGTCTTCTGTTGTAGGATACTGTATCACACTGTGAACACTGAATTCGCATTGCGTTAGTTAATTAAATAAAATCAACTTTGGGTCAGGAGACCAAGTTAGCAACTAGTTGACAGGCAACTAGTTGACAGAAAGTTATCAGAAAGAGTCCTAGAGTGTCTGTCAGACAATAGACAGATGCACAGGAAGTAGTAGGGAGGAACATAGCGTAGCATGGCTTTTTTTTTTTTTTTTTTTTTGGCAGAGCAAAAGGACCAACAAAGAGAGACAGTCAGCTAGTGGCTACTCAACCTTTCTGAGCTAGTAGGTTTTCACCCCAGTCTTTGACTCCCAAGTCTTATTGATAAATAGAACAGAGATTTGATTAAAAGCTATATTTGGCAGCAGCAACATAGCTGGTACCTGTGGGAACAGGATTCCTGCCAGACCAAGGCTTTAGTGGCCAGGCAGCTGCCAGAGAAGCAGGCCAGTACCTGTAGAGCCGCAATTGCTGGCTAATACAGCAGCAGATTAAAGCACGGCCTCTGTGCCGACAGAAAAACAACAGTCTCCTTTAAAACTATGAGTTCAGTCCTTTACCACTTCTTTGTTTAGATGGAAAAATGGAGGCTTGCAATAGCATGCAAAACCAGCTACTGGTCCTCTACAATCCTCTCACTACAGCAGGTTATTGCTCGATCACACATCCTTCTGCACCTACCCACCCACACCCCCATCGCCTGTCTGTATGACACCTCTCTACCTGTGTAACCATCCATCACCCCTCCAT
>NW_026076146.1:0-1314 GCF_014885135.2 Alexandromys fortis
AATATTGGATTTTGCTGAATGCTGTTTTAATCTCTAATGAGATGGTCATGTCTTTTTTACTTTCAGTTCATTTATATGATGGGTTGCATTGATAGAATTTTGTATGGCAAACCATCCTTGCATCTCTAGATGAAGCTGACTTGATCCTGGTGTATGATTTTTTGATGTCTTATTACCATATTTTATGGAGTATTTTTGCATCAATATTCATAATGAAAATTGTTCTGTAATTCTCTTTTTTGGATGAGTTTTTATGTGGTTCCAGTATCAGGGTAACTGCAGCCTCATAAAAAGAGTTTGGCAATGTTCCTTCTGCTTCTATTATGTGGGACAATTTGAGGAGCATAGATATTAGCTCTTTTTTGTTGTTCTGATAGAACTTCTCACTGAAACCATCAGACCCTGAACTTCTTTTGGTTGGGAAGCTTTTGATGACTGCATCTATTTCCCTGTTTGTTATAGGTCTATTTGAATTATTCATCTGCTTCTGATTTTATTTTGGTATGTGGTACCTATCCAGAAAATTAGCCATTTATTTTATAATTTTCAATTTTTTTGGATTACAGGTTTTTGTAGTATGACCCAATGATTCTCTGGATTTCCTCCTTGTCTGTTGTTACAACTCCCTTTCTGTTTCTGATTTTGTTAATTTGCAACTGTCCGGCACCTTCTGGCTTTTATGGTTTCAAATGAGATGTCAGATATAATTCTGGGGGATCTGCCTTTATATGTCACTTGGTCTTTTTTCCTTTGATGCTCTTAATATTCGTTTTTTTATATGCTTTGCATTTTGATTATTACATGGTGAGGGGATTTTTTTTTTTTTTGGATCAGTCTGTTTAGTGTTCTCTAAGCTTCTTGTGCCTACATAGGGATATCATCTTTATCCTTCTTTAGGTTGGGAAAGTTTTCTTCTATGATTTTGTTGGATATATTTTCTGTCCCTTTGATCTAGAGTTCTTCTTGTTATGTCCCTGATTTTCTTAGGTTTTGTCTTTTCATGGTGTCCCAGATTTCCTAGATGTTTTGTGTTAAGCATTTGGTGAGTTTAACATTTTCTTTGACCAATGATTCTATTTCTTCTATAATACCTTCAACACTTGAGATTTTTTTCTTTCAAATCTTGCATTTTGTTGGTTATGCTTGCATGTGTAGTTGCTGTTCATTTACCCAGATTTTCCATTTCTAGAATTCCCTCTATTTGTGCTTTGTTTATTGCCTCTATTTCATTATTCAAGTCTTGAACTGTTGGAACTATTTGCTTCACCTGTTTGAATGCTCCCCTCTGATTTTCTTGAGTGTTTTTTTTTTTTT
>NW_026076147.1:0-1319 GCF_014885135.2 Alexandromys fortis
CTCTGGCTATGACAAACAATGCTGCTATGAACATAGTTGAGCACATGTCCTTGTGGTACGATTGAGCATTCTTTGGATATATACCCAAAAGTGGTATTGCTGGGTCTTGAGGAAGGTTGTTTTCTAATTTTCTGAGAAATCACCACACTGACATCCAAAGGGGTTGTACCAGCTTGGGTTCCCACCTGCAATGCAGAAGTGTTCCCTTTTCCCCATAACCTCTCCAGCATAAGTTGTCATCAGTGTTTTTGATCTTGGCCATTCTTACAGTTGTAAGATGGAATCTCAGAGTTCTTTTGATTTGCATTTTGTAGGGATAAGTCCCACCCCTTAGGGGGCGTGTTCGCCTCAGGCTAAAGTTTGCCTATAAATTTGGCGAGCATGCTCCCAGCACTCACTTCTGCTTTCCTGGTCTCTGCGGGAACGGTGGTTCTGTAAGTCTATTCCTCCATTAAAACTGTCTATATTTTGACAATCTGTCTGCATTCGCTTACGCCGTTACATTTTGGAGTCCAACGTAGGGCTATTTTGGCCCCGACTCAAGCGCGTAGCCTGCTAGCTAACACAGCACGCTCCCGGGTGTCATTTTCTTAGTTTGTGACTTGGGCCCCAGGAATCCCAGATACACTCGGCCTTCAGGCCCATAATATCCAGAGAGGCAGGCTGATCTCTGTGAGTTCAAGGACGGCCAGGCTGTGGTGGCTCACGCCTTTAATCCCAGCACTCGGGAGGCAGAGACAAGCGGATCTCTGTGAGTTCGAGGCCAACCTGGTCTACAAGAGCTAGTTCCAAGACAGGCTCCAAAACCACAGAGACCACCACCGGCAGGAACCAGTCGTTGCAGGTAAGAGAAAAAATTTTCTTTTATAATTAAAATGTCTGAACACGTTACCATTCAAGAATTTAACAGTTTTTTTTTAATTGTACCAAGTGGGAGATTTTATAAGAGGTGTCTATCACCCCACCTCTACGGATCTTTCTGGGATTCGTAGTTTTCCTTGGCACTATATGGTTTGATATATGTGCAAATAGGGATACCTGACCCTGACACAAGACGTATAATGATTGAGAGTGTGTGTAAATGGCATTTTTATTACTGGCCTGCTGGACACAGGTGCTGATGTAAGTATCATTACCCCAGAATCTTGGCATCCATATCGGCCTCTTCAGAATGTAAATGTTCAGCTCCTGGGAATTGGAACCCTATCTCGAGTAAGACAGAGCACAAGATGGGTTGAATGTATAGGGCCTGAGGGACAAATAGGAAAATTAAGGCCATATGTAGCCAATATTGCAATGAATTTATGGGGTCGTGACCT